>NW_020525728.1:0-57466 GCF_003368295.1 Carassius auratus
AACAGCTAATATTTGGGTATTTACAGCATGGGATGGTATTTTTGAAACCCCAGTTTGTCTCAGAGATGGGCTGTTAGATTTCTCAGCTGTTGAATTAGTACAGAACACTGTGTGAATGCAAGAGCCTCATCTTGAATGCAAACCTGTCTTGTAAGGTTAAACATCTGACATGGTAGAAAGCCCTTGAGTCCATAAAGGAGATCCAAACATGTTCTGAACATAATCAGAGACTGAATCAAAAACATTATTGTGTTCATTGCCTAATCATTGTTCAAGCATGATGTCATACATCATGAGTTGTACAAGAGCTCTATTTTTTTTAACCATTCACCAAAGCTCTGTTCCAAATGCTTTTGAGTTAACCTCCCGATGCAACATGTTATGGCATCATAATTGTGTTAGATGTCATTATGCTGACAATGTTAGACAAATTCTAAGGCATTGGCACATGTACTGTAATTTGTGGAGAATTAGCAAGTTCATCACGATTATTGATTGAAAGAAATCAAATAAAAATAGTTCTCTGTTTATCTAATCTAATTATGTATTTTTTGTATATGCAGCATGCTAATGTCAACTCAGTCTCTGTGAAGGTATTTGTGTAGCACAGTGCTTCCTAAGTAGCAGGCAGTAGACAAAAAGGCATCTCACTAGATTTTGGAACAGAACCTGTTTTTGAACTTGTTTATGCGTTATGCTTGAATAAGTGACAAACAGTAAACTGAATTCAGATGCCTGACTCTTGGACAGAAACTCAATCAACAAACCAAATGGAGAGCAAACTACCAAATATAGTAAACTTTCTTCTATATGTTAGTGTTCTCGTAAAATATGGCAAAATTAACTATAAAAATGTATATTATTTAAAATTTACAGTCTTTCTTATTGATAAATATTGATCTTGTGATATAAAGTACAGACTATTGGCCTTTTTTTGGCTAAAAAGGGACCATTTGATATGTCCCACCCAAACTGTTTCAAACACATTATCACAAGACAGAAAACGGTCTGTGATATATTCTATAATTAGTGCTAAAAGCTCTGACTTACAGCACCTCAGTTTTTATTGCCATTGAGATGTGAATGCTAACGGATAGCTTTCTCCAGCTCTGTTGGAACTCAAGGACCGCTCAAACAAACAGAGTAGTGTTTAAACAGAGCGACCTCCGAGTTCTGTAGAGCGTTTACAGAGCCTTGTTTGTTTTCTAGTTTTTCTATTCTGATTGTCAGTTCTGAGCCTGCAGAACTTGAAATGCACATACATAGACTTCGTGGCCTTCTGAGATTCACTCCTACAGTAGGTTTCATCACTTTCACCTCTCGAACTCGGTGTCTGGGTGGGACTCTGATGACAGACTCATTTACTAACAGATATGGGTTGCTATGCAACGCTCCTGTTTAGTCACTCACTGTTACTTGTCATGCCGAGGCCTGCTTCATGTTCACAATTCACACACCTCTCCTTGCTCAAGTGATCTCAAAAACACTTTCCCAAATAATTCCTATTTATTTTAGCGATGCATCAAATCATAGAATTAAAATGGGCTGAATTTGTGTCGCCTTTAAACAGATGGACAGTGAAGAAATCTGGTTCTTTTAGTTGTTTTATCAGGACAGGATACTTAACTTGAGCACTGTTGCGTTGGGTCAATGGTTCTTTCCTGTTTCCCTTATTTGGTTTCGGTCAAAGGTCCCCTGCCTCAGAAGTGGCTTTGTGGAACGCAACTGCATTCCAGGATTCGCATGACAACAAACACAGAATTTGGTTTTATGTTGGAGTTTGGTGTGTTTTGTGATAAGCGCATTGTAAAGCTCAAAATATCCGCCCAGCTGCACCCACTGTGAATGATTTTGTTGTCACCGATGTATGATCTTTGTCACTTGGATGAAATCTAAATGTGAGATAGAACACGCATTTAAGTTGTGCAAATGTTCTACCATATTACCATAAAAATATACAGAACCACAGAAAACCATAGTAATTACATTTTGGGCATGATGGTCGTTATATATGTAAATACTGATGACACAGCTATTGTGGTCCTGGGGATGCAATTTCAAGACCATCCTTTGTTCTCAACTCCTGCCTCCAATTTCCTGTCTTGCTCTGCTTCCCTTGCATCTTATGTTTTTACTTTGGGTTATATAATATAATATAATACGATTTAATAGACATTACATCAAATCCATTTTAAGGTCTTATAATATCTATTGAAAGATCTTGTTTATCTATGTATGTTTGTATGTGTGTGTATGTGTATGTGTATAAACATACATACATGCTGCTAGTAAAACATTTTTATGTTTTAAAATCCTGTTTTTTTAATACACCCCTGCATTCCTGTCAGATAAATATTGCACTACTTCTCCCAGAAAATTGTTGCAATTACAAATGCTTTGGTATTCTCATGTTTATTTCTTTTGTTTGTATTGAAAAAAAAAAAAAAAAACTGAGAAAAAAACAAATGTGAGACACTCTATACAGAACTCCAAAAATAGACTAGACAAAATTATTGACACCCTTTGGAACAATTAGTGAAATCAATCGCTTCCTGTAACCATCGGAAAGTTTCTTACAGCTCTCTACTGGAATTTTGGACCACGCTTCTTTTGCCAACTTCCCCAGGTCTTTGAGATCTGAAGGTTTTCTCCTCCCAGCTGCTGTTTGGAGATCTCTCCACAGGTGCTCTCTGGGATGTAGATCTGGACTCATTTCTGGCCACTTCAGAACCCTCCAGTGCTTTGTCTTAAATCATTTTGGGTGCTTGTTGAAATATGTTATGGCTCATTGTCCTGCTGTAAGACCAGTGACCTCTGACGGAGACCCAGCTTTCTCACACTGAGCCATACCTTGCAGCCCAGAATTCTTTAGTGGTCTTCAGATTTCATAATGCCATGCACACATTCAAGATATCCAGTGCCTGAGGCTGCAAAACAACCCCAAAATATCAGTGAACCTCCACCATGACTGACTGCAGAGACCTTGTTCTTTTCTTTGCAGTCCTCATTTCATTTTCTGAAGACAATAGAATGATGTTTTTTTTTTTTTTTTTTTTTTTTTTTTTACCAAAAACTCTATCTTAGTCTCATCTGTCCACAGGACATTTTGGCTTATTCTGGTAAGTTTCGGCAAACTCCAATCAGCCTTTTTTATGTTTGTATGTCAGCAGAGGGTCTTTCTGGGTCTCCTAGTCATACTATAGTGTCCCTTTTCATTCAGATAGCGATGGATAGTGCGAGCTGTCAATGTTGTACCCTGTGCCTGCAGGTCAGCTTGAATTTGAATGGAAGTTGACTGAGGTTCTATATCAACTCTTTGAACAATCCTTCGTTGCAGTCTTTCATCGTTTCATGTATTGATGTTTTGACATCAACTTGTAGCTTTGAGAATGTTTTTCCACAATTTTTATTCTCAAATCCTCATACAGTTCTTTAGTCTTCTTTCTTTTGTCCATGCTCAGTGCGGCACACATAGACTCTCATCACAAAGGTTAAGTCAACTTTCCCCATTTTAACTGTTTGCAAGTGTGATTTCTATGTTGCCAGCACCTGTGAATTACTACAGGTGACTTGAAATACAAAATAAAGGAGCATCACGTGCTTGAAATACAATTATTTCTCAAGATTCTGAAAAGGGGCCAATCATTTTGTCCAGTCCGTTTTCCGAGTTCTGTGTAGTAGAATGTCTCAGATTTGGCTTTTTGTGTTTTTTCAAATAATAATAAGAAAAAGATAATCCAAAAGTATTTGTAATTAAAATACTAGGGAGAAGTTGTGCATTATCTGACTAGAAATGCAGGGGTGCCAATATTTTTGTCCATCACTGCACACACACTTTTTGTTTTGTTTTTATTGTAACCATTATCAAACTATTACACATCTGCTTATTTTAGTCATCTGGGAGGGTTAAAGCTTTTTTTGTGTGTTCTCATTGATCAACTTCGGATGTTTGTTGACCAATGTTTGCACCAGAGGGCACTGTTCTATCATAGAAGTAGTCTTGGTTTTGCCATGTTTGGGGGTTTGAATTCAAAATGGCATCCTGTCAGAACAAACAAAACCGTTAAGCTTTTTGTTTTATCAGTAGGAGTGTATATGAAGACTACGTAACCACACCATCTTCCTCTTACATAAGCACTAGCACCAATTCTGCAGCAAGTCCAAGCTTCCGTTTAAAGCAGGGCCTATGACTCACCCAGTTGTTTTTCATCCTGTCTTTTTACCTTATGTGCATAAACTCATTTTCTCTCTCTTTCTCTCTGTCCCCCTTTCTCTCTGTTCTTTATCCATGCTCTGGGTGTGGTGGACTGACGGGCATGTGATGCTGTTTCTATCTCTCTCTGGGCTGATGGTAGGTTTTCAGTTCAGATTCCTGAGCAGTGAGTGTATTAGACACACCCAGTCTGACAGGCAAGAACTGGGAGGTTTGTACTGTCTGCACTGCAACTTTTTTCTTCACCAGCCTCTACAGAAATGTGCACAACTTCTTATCAGTCCAGACCAGCCCAGACCCCCTCAAACCACTGCAGTCGCCCTATCTTTGAAACCCATAACCACCACCCCAACTCCAACTTTCTTATAGTAGTATGGAAACAGACTTGTGTTCATTTCTCCTGGCTCGCTTTGCAGATGGGCGGAACACTTCTCTACTTGGAGGGAGGGGCATCTGCTGACAACGTGGTGGAGTGGGAGGAGTTGAAGGCTTCTGGCTTCACTGTTGGGTGTGTTTCTGTTAGTGTATGCGTCTGTGCATAAGGGATATATTTTGTTTATTTCAGCCTAAAGGATTTTGAAGTGACTGTCTTTTAGATTGGATTACAGGGGAAGGTGAAACGGAACAGTTTTGTTACAGATGGTACGTATCTGCAGCTCTTGCATTTCTGTCTGTGGTTTCCTGCCGCTGTACCTGATAGCTGAAGTTGTGCCAACTGCACTGCAGTTTGTGGAAACGATTACAGTGCTTTTGGCCCGAACGAAACTGTGCTTGCTTCATTGTTGTTTGAGAGACTGAAAAGGCCTCTGTTTATTCTTACTGATTCATCTGACCAGACTTCATCTAATCAGGAAATTGTTAATAAAGCTGGTTACTAAGTTTACAGTTTTTTTTGCTGTTGACTGCATTGGATTTAGCTTTAGAAGGTTTTAAGTTTATGATTTCTGATTTCCTGGCATGCAATTCTGCATGTCAGAACACTATAGTATACCATTCACAATTACATTTAGCCTAAACTTTGCTGCTGACCATTTAGTACTGTATATACTTAAAGATTGTTTGCAAGTAGCAACTTGAAGTCATTTTTCAAATTCAGGATGTTCCCTCATAATAATGTGATGGAATTTGTAATGTACAAGCCAACATTTAAGTCATTATCAGTCAGAATTGATAATATTTGCATAAATCATTTCTCTAGTCCCAGAATTGATTGCAGACACTTAACTAGTTGGTCCTGAAATACAATCTGCCCTATGTCATGCTAATCTCTTCGCTAATGAACCTCTCATTATGCTAGTTAAACTTTCCATCCTTAAACCTCAGTGCTAACTGCTAACATCATATCGTCGTTTCATCCTAGTTGTCATAATACAGAAATGTTGTCGTCATGGTTACCTAATAGCTGGTCTTAAACAAACATTTGAATGTGAAACTTCAGACGTCACATGAATTAACTTTCCGTAACCACAGAGGGTACTTTTGAGGTGGCCTGTGTGGAGACGTGCATAAATCATGATTTTTTTTAAAGAATAGAATCAAACAAGGAGGTTACTGCTGACAGATTTCTCCTGTTTAATAGTGCTTTGGAGGGAGTTTGAGCTCTTGGGGTGTAAGGATCAATGCTAACATAGCTTACTTCTGTTTATAAATCACCAGTTGTTATGTTAATAGGGTGTGTCTACAGAATTATTGTGCGACTCCACCAAACTTGCTGCTTCAGGATAGTTGAATTAGATGAGGGCAGTGGGACTGAGGCTAAAACAGGTTGGAGAAGACCTGTGTGGTTTGTACCCAACCCGTGTTGCTATTTCCATTGTCACATTAGCTAACGCCTGCTAACACATTGTGATTTCTGGGAGGAGTTGTCAGAATGTGCACAGATGTTGTGTGAGAGATCAGTTAGTGATAGTTAGATAGTCCGTCAGGAATTTTGACCATTGTTATATTGAGATAAGATGTGAGCTTGTCATTTAGGATGGTGTGAATCATGTGGTCATATTTTTAGACTATTTTAATCATAACATTTAAAAGAAAAATGATTTCAACTGCTCATTATTTAGAGGATCCTCTGTTGTAGTAACATTGAGATATGTGGAATGTTTTGAATGCAGTCAGCATCAAATTCATTTCAGTACTTCTATACATATCGCCCCTTTAAATTGTACATGGCCTGTCTTTACCCACAAATTTACCCATAATGCTTTGTTTTTTTGTGTGTGTGTTTTTTTGCTGAGCATGCATAGTGTTTACCTGACAAAAAGGCATGTATCTAGGTGGTTTCTTACACGCAACGTTTAGCTCTACACCCATGCACATTCAATTCATGTACTCTCAGTAGCTCTATTATGGACTTCCACCTTTTTCTGTTGTATTGTTGTTAAATGGGTTGGGTTATTATGGTATCAGCCAAGTATTTCCAAAAGATATAAATAAAATACTTAAGTTTCAAGAGTTTTCTCTAATGTTGTCCATATGCTCAGAGCCAGCACTTTTATTATCGTTGGTGCTCATGTATCTTTATTTAGTGGCTCAGAGAAAGAACACTGAGTGTTGATGTATGCTAAGGGCCCTTGCACAGATTATTTGGTAGCAAAGTGTCTTTGACGGTCAAAGATCAGTACAATGGCAAGGATTTGAGCATCAAAACGTCCTGAATTACTATTCTGTGAGCCCTTACTTATCATTTAAAAAAGTTTTAGAAGTTACGGCCTAGTGGACTGGTTAGCACATACTGTATATGACCCTGGACCACAAAACCAGTCTTAAGTGTCAATTTTTCGAAATTTTGATTTATACATCATCTGAAAGCTGAGTTGGTTTATTAGGATCGGACAATATTTGGCCGAGATACTGTACAACTATTTGAAAATCTGGAATCTGACGGGTGCAACAAAATCTAAATACTGAGAAAATCCGTTTTCATATATTAACGGTAGGAAATTTACAAAATATTCTCATCTTTACCTAGTATCCTAATGATTTTTGGCATAAAAGAAAAATCGATAATTTTGACCCATAACATTTTTGGCTATTGTTAAAAATATACCCCAGCGACTTCACACATGCTCTGATGTGTGATCTTGAGAGATCTGGTTATTTCTCATCACACATCATCATTTCCTGTCTTTCTCGGCTGTCAGTATCTAAAAAAATGATTATTCTAATATTTCTAATAATATTGATAATTCTAGTAAAGATTGTAGTAATGTTAGTACTACATTATATACTAATGATAGTAATATTTCAAATTATTATAATATTAAGTATAATAATGATCTATTTTTGTTTATTGTTTAATGATTGTCCATAAATCTGAAAAACATCAAGACTGTATAATGCTTGATGTTTGTTATTATCATAATTTATTATATTAATAATATTATTTACATTTATTGGGAATAAATAATAAAAAAAACTGTTGTTATTGTCATCATATTTTGTTATCAGTGTTATGTATTTCTTTCTTTCTTAATGATAACACCTAATAAATTGAAGAACATGAAGAAAGTAAAATAAGGACAAAGTAGTCTTTAAAAAGAAGAAGTGATCTCTTATGTTTTTAATATTCTTTTAAGTTCCTCTGACCTGCCATGACAACCATGTGACATGATTTCTATGTCAAGTAGGTCATGTAGGACAATGTGACACAATCAAAAGATATAGTTGATGTTTAATGTAGAGTTGCATAGAATTCAATTTTGGACCAATGAGATTTCACAGTGGGTGCAAATACTCTATAAATAGAATTAGATTGAGAAAATGTCCTGTCGCTAATCACTTGATTGGCCAACAACTTCAGGTTTTAAAGGGGGAGCTTTTATCACAAGAATACCATTGAGTATTTAACTGTGTCATTGGCTCTGGTTCTTTGTATTACATCATCAACAATCCACCCTCATACAGTACATAACCTAAAACCTGCTGAGCTTGTTAGAACACTTCATGGAACATTGAAACAGTAAATCTATATGTTGGGTGCTCCTTGAGGCTGTGTTCACTCACAGACTTTCTGGGTAGAAAAAAATAGAGCAAATGTAAAGGCCAATAGAAAGACGAGCCATGAGCTGTCACAATTTCATGATTAAGCAGCTGTTTATAAGGCACAGCTGGGTTGAAAAGTATGGTGACTGCCATGATTATGGTGGTTTGGTGGTTTAAGGTCTTGTATAGTTATTCAAAAGCCCATTAAAATGCAGTTTGTGAACCGGGAAGAGCTAATGAAAAATGTTATCCTTACAGTAAGTCATATAGGATTGTTATTGCTTCAGTTTTCAGTGAAATATTGATTTGTATCTATTAATGATGTGTCTGATTAGAAATCCACTTTGCATTTTTGCTCTCATTTAAAATCATTCACAAATATGTATGTGTGTGTGTGTGTTGGATCACGTGTTCATGGGTTTCTCCTCTCTCTGATTCAGCATGACCTCAAATTTCACACTAAACCCATGATTTGCATATGATTTTGTCTGTTTTTAATGTAGCGAGATGGTTGGGGGAAAGTAAATGGGCTCCATAGAGCAGAACTAATGCATTTTTATTTATTGATAGCAGCAATAATGTTTTTTCAAAATAATGTAAATGCATTATGTTTTCCCAAACACTCAACTCTTTTCTTTCTGTCTTTGTTTTTTGCAGTCTCAGCAGGTCACACCTACCCCAGCATCTCAGGTCTCCACAGCGAATCCTGCAAAACATGAGGTAAAACCCCTCATTTTTTTCAGTCGTTCTCTCATTTACTCCATTTATTCACACTATCTAATTTATTTTTCTGATGGAAAGACTCATATTCCACAAAAAGGTTTATTGCCCACTTCACAAATTTATCGACCAATCACGTCTCGACTGGATGTTGTTAGCCGTCTGCTTTTTCCTATATTCAGATATTCAGGTGTCTGTTCTCTGAGGGATGCAACTGTGTTTTTAAGAGGTGTTAGAAAAGTCTTCTGTCCATTCACATGAAGTGTTTAAAGCTGTTCCTGTTTTCCAGTAGTCATGGAACATCATGGAAAACCACTGGTGTAAAGTTATGGGAACCCTAAAGATATAAAGGATGAAAAAGAAGAAAAAACAAGCTTTTTCTGGAAAAAAAAACTGTCTTTTGCACTGATTTGCAACAATACTAAGGTGTTATGGGTGGTTGTTGGTTGATTTATCAAGCAGCACCAAAAAAAAAAGAAAGACATAGAAGTCTTTCAACTTTCCTGTTTCATATATATGGACTCTTAGAAGACATTGTTGGTTGCTTTTTGAGACTTTTTGGTAGTTAACAGAAATGCTCTTTTCATTTTTCTGGTGGTTATCTGTTGCCTTTGGACAGAGCATGTTGGGATATTTGGTTGTGGCAGGACATTGTGTTTCGTCTGCCCTATGACTCACTTTACTCAAATCTAGTTACAGCTGTTAGCTTTTGATATGCTTGCTTGTAACTGCTGTTTGTGTGCTTGTTAATTGTATCTCTTGTCCCAAAACTCCCTGGTTAACAAGTTTCTATATCCGATAAAAACAAATGACGTTCTTGTTCCTACACAAATAAAGATCTGCCCAGGGAAAGTGTTTTGTATGACTATAGTTAATGCCATTCTGGCACAACTGAGCTCAGGTGCTGAGAATCTTACGGCATTTCTTTCAACAAGAAACACTTTAAACATGATAAATGATTGCCATTTCACATCTGCATCATAGAAAGGGCCTACACAACCATCTACTGCAGTGACTGTCAAACCCGGCACCACTCCTGCAACCCCAGCAGCTCCTTCAGGAGCATCAGGAGGTGGAGGCTTCACCACCACTCAGAAAGGACCTTCTCAAGTCACGCCACAGGTAGACCGTCTGCTGGATTTAATGGGACTACAGGCTTATCACACCTTACTCATGCTGGGTTTCATCAGGGCCACACTGTGCTTTTTCTTAAACACTCTCTTTGCCTTTCTTTCCTAACTTGGTTTCTTGGTGAACACTAACAATACACTTTTGGGCTGTTTTCTTTTCCACAACTTCTGTAGGACCATTTGTTGCACAAACTTCTCGGTCTAATGGAGATGTTGTTTTTGGTATTTGTTCTTTTGGGTCTTAACACTCAACACATTCAGGACTTTTTGGGTTTAAAGTCTCTCCTCTTCCATTTCAAAACTAAACCCCTTTTGCAAGCCATCTTAGTTTGGTTTTGTCCATCTCATCTTCATATTTAAAGTGCATCTTGATTAGCCGCTGTATTTCGTTCTTACTCCTGCATACTGATTGCAGGCTACAGTCTCTAAACCCACACCTGCACCTTCTGCTAAAGACCCAGCTGTGAGCTCTGGGACGGGACCTGCTGGGACGACAGGAGTGAAGGCCACAGACCCTCTGAAAGACAAGGCCCAGGTACACCAGTGCACAGCATTCATTGGCGTTTGGCTTCTCTTGTCCAACTTCCTCTGCAAACAAGACTTTCATGGACATGCCACTTTTGTGATATCATCTTCCGCTTGCCAGTTATTCCTGCTTTTACTTCAATCGTTCTCTTTTGATGGAAAGTCCCACCTCGGCAATGTCTCATTCTGGGATCACCCCTCTCATGGCGTTTATCTTTCAAACATTTGTTTGGAGCTGCATCATCGCACTCCTGAAAAGATAAAACTTTATCTTATCTTTCTACTCTTTCGCTTTCTGGGTTAGCTTTGGCTGCTCGTTTGCACAGTATTGTTTTTAGACTTGGTCTTAATTCTCGAATATGTGGTGCGTGTGCTCCTGATAGAGCACAACCGTTCCTTCGTCCAAACCGGGACCTGCTAAGGTGGATCCGGCGGTCGGGAAGCCCTCAGCCCCGGCCAGTGTGCAAAAACAGACAAGCGCTCAAAAGGTACTTTAATGGAATGACAGAGGATCATCAGGAGTGCAATAAGATTACATCTGCATTGTTATTTTACCATTCCATTCTCATGCTAAAGGTGCAAATACGAGACATTCGTGCTTGAAAAGAAGCACCTAGTGTATCTTATTACTTTAAGTATCCAAATATTTTCCCCTGTGTAGTCACTCAGTTAATACAAGCTCATAAATCATCATATTAACAAATAATTATGCTATTCAAAGTATGGAAAAAGTTATGTTTGTGGGTAATTTCATGTAAACTACCCTCAAACTTCCAAAATATTAAGATCATTTAAAAATGACCAAGTAGGGTAGTGCAGTCCTGGTATCTCAGTATGGAGTATTAAAAAAAGTATAAAAAAATAATTTGCTTTGTGCTGCAGGTGCAAGTGGAAGTGGGTCCTCCAGGAGCTAAAGTCAGTTCGGAGGTGAGTTTACATGCTGACTTTATCTTTGTGTGATTATCAGATACTCTGTACGTTAAAAACATCCCACTGAGATTATTTTTATGCCTGTGTGTAGGATGTAGATCCGTTTGATGCCCTGTCTGGCACATTACCATCATCACAACCTGTGGCTCCTAAAGTCCCAGCATTCACTGGACCAGAGGTCAAAGAGGTACTGCATGAGTGTAGATATTAGAGTGATGTGTAAAACTTAAGCTGTTATAGCATGTGTTTGTGAATGCTGATTATTTAAAAGCCTGTGTCTTTCTACACGTGTGTTTTCTAATGGAGTGTATTGCATGTCTCAGGCAAATGTAAAAGCAGAAAAGGGTGTTATCTGTGGTGAGAGAGATGACACGTTGCCACCCGGATACAGACGAGCAGACCTGGTTAGTTGGAGATCATACCTATTCTGAACCGTTTCTTTGTTCCTTTCATTTTATTAGTAGTCAAAGTGATAGTTCATCCAAAAGTATGTTGTTTCAAACCTGGATGATTTGCTTTTTTCCCCATGCAACACAAAATGAGGATTTTTTTGAGACTATGTTGATTGTTCTTTTCCTTGCAATATCAATTAAAAGAGATTGAGGCTTTTAAGCTTCAAAATGGACAGAATGCACCAAAAGTGGTCTAAAGAAGGGCTTTTGTGCTATTTTACAAGTCTTTTGTAGCCATGCTGTCTTTTGGGGGTGAATTGTTCTTTCAAACATTCATTCCTTCTCTCTCCTCACATTTCTGTTTTGTTTCTGTCTTCATAACGCCTTCATGAAACCTGCCTTTTAATTATAGCTTAGTGATGTCTGAAAGTCTTTTAGAGTTTGTTTCTGTCTAATTCAAAGTATTGTTTCACGCATGTTTTTCAATCACTTGTTTTAATCAGCTTGAGTCGAATCGTTTGTTCATTTGTCTATTCAGGAAAAGAAAACACCTGCTGGAGTTCCTGAGAAGCCTAAAGATGTTCCCAAGGTAGGCGAGTTGCAGAGGCCTTTTACTGTCAGTGTGTTCAGTGTGTTGTTTTTAGCCCTTTTCTAATCATGTGACTCACATTCTTGTAGTTTACACACTTTTAAAGTCTCCAGTGTTCCCAACACCACATTAGCATTCTACGCCTTTATGTTACAGTCAGACTGTTATTGTCTGACTTATCCCACATCAATCTAATGCATGTAAAGTTTGTTAACATTTACTATAGAGCTACATGGTTATTCAATTTAAAAAAATATGTATCCTTATTACTTAAAACTTTTTTTTTTTTTTTTTCAAATTTAATTTAATTTTTTATTGCTTGCATAAGGACTCACTTATTCTCATTTTAAAAAATCGTCCCCTTGGAATTATAAGGTTCTATCTGACATTTTTGTCAAAATTGAGTTATTCACATTCACAATTTATTTACATTATGTGATATTTTATTTTAAGTTGTGTACATTTTGGGATTTTTTATTGAAAAAACAAAAAGGTTCTATCTACAGAAGTCTATGGAACACAAAAACTTTAAAGCTCAATATCTTAAAACTACTCAGAACGCAGATAGAACCTTATAATTCCAAGGGGACGAAATCATAAATATATGTATATGGGAAATATTTTAGTATTATTATTATTTTATTTTTTTTTACATAAAAATGGTATATAGTTATTACAATTATTATAAAAATAAGCTGACAAAATGTTAATAACAAATAATTTCTGCATACCCTAATAAAAAAAATATTTTCTGCTGTGATTTGGGGGCCGCAAGACAGAAAATAACTGTGCTCTTTTATGCCTAACCCTTATTTTGCTTGCTCGCTCTCTCTCTCTCTCTCTCTCTCTCTCTCTCTCATAGTTTATAATTTACTATAAACTCTTCAAAACTTAAGTAAATAATAAGTCAACGTGATGCGGTTCTAATTCCATATTAGGCTTATTTTTTTCAGACTAGAGTACTTAAGGCAGGGTTTGCCTTAATGTAAAAATGTAAATGTATTATTAAGGGGAAATCTCCAGTCATTGCATTCGTGCATTTGTTCGCACAGTTCGCACCTGTGCACATAGGAAAATCACACAAGTGAGTCATTTTGAAACATCAAGCCGAATAAAATCATGACACGAAACATGATATTTTCTTCTCTGCGCAAAAAGAGCTCTCTCAGTAATCACTAAAAGTTGTCATTCACTTCAGTTCATCGCGATCTCATGATGTTCTGTTAATCTGCACAGCACAGCGAATCCCCTTTTTACCATCGTATCTACACGTTGTTATAATGAGAGGATTCGTGAGCTTGCAGAACTTGGCACTTGAGAAAAACTCCACATTTTGTGCTGTAAGTGAATATTTGATGCTTTAGACTAGAGAATACAAATGCACACTGGAGTATTTGCTAAATATATTTAGCCAATATCAGATGGGGCCCCCTTGATTCCTGGCCCCTAAGCGGCCACTTACCTCGCTTACTAAGAGTCTGTCAGTTGTTTTTAGTACTTTAAATTAACTGTATATTTTTCTTTATTAGTAGTTGTATTATTGGTGTTCTTTTAATTTTTTGATAAAATATTTAATTAACTAATTTGATATATTTCTGTTTTACATGAATTTAAAATAAAATATGTACTTTTCAATATGAAATAAATAACCAGTATGAACTTTGATTAATCATTATTTCTGTTTGAAAACATTTTGTTTTTGTTTGCACACAATATGCACGTTTAGTGAATAAGGCCTGTACTCTCACACATATGTATGACATATGACAGCTGATATTCACTCATCTCTTATCATTATTATTAATGTCTCTTTCTATCTGTATATTAGTGCCAAATATTTAGCTTGTTAAGGGTGTTGGTTAGCAAACAGAAGCAAACACAAATGCATCATCACTCATTCACTTTCAGCACATTGTTGCTCAATAAACACACACACACACACACACACACACAAACACACCTAACCTGTGCTGTATTTCACTCATTATGCCATACAGGTTTTGAGTAAACACTCATAGCCCACCCTTCAGTTCTCAGAATATTACGATCATCTTCTCAATATTTTGTACAACTTTTCCTATTGTTTTTCCCTGATCGTTCATAGAGAGTTAAGCTTATTCAGCTGGTGGTTGTTTTATAAGTTAGCGTGTGAACGCAGCATGTTGTTAATGTAGGGCTCTTGGTATGCAGAGGGTGTGTCTGTACTTTTCCTGCCAGGGCACATGATGTTCCCCAAAAAAATCTTCCAAAATTGAGCGTGTGGCTCCCTCTAATGGTCGTTCATAGAATTACATTATTAGATTTTGTCACATTTGTTGCACAATTCCATGTCATTAATATCTTTAATGTGTGTTCGTTTGATTTTTTTTCTGAAAGCCTATAAGCACAGATGAAGCGATGGACTCCCTCTCAGCTGGGTTTGTGTCTTCAGTTCCAGCTGCTCCTAAGAAGACAGATGTGGTGAGTATCTTGACAGCAGTTTGCTATCTATTTGCTCAAGTCAGGGGTTTTCAAAATGCACAGACCCAAATTATAATGGTCTCTTTACAGTCAAATTTTATGCTTTTTTTTATTCCATGTATAAAGGCACACTTATTCTCATAAAAAATGTCATAAAAATGTACATATTGTTCTATAGTTATTACAATTATTATAAAAATAAGCTGACAAAATGTTAATAACAAGTATTTTCTGCATACCCCAATAAAAAATGGTTTCCTGCATATCCCTAGCACTTTTTAGCAACCCCTCGCTTAAGACATCTTAGACTGTTTAGTTGTATATGCACAGTCTCGACTTAATGCAAAGTTTTGTTTCTTTGTATGATATTTATTTGTTGTTTTTCCAGAAAACTGAAACAGTAGGAGCAGTCGATGTTCGGCAGGCAGGCATCTCCAACTTTGCTCCCCCTCCACCCTCTCAGGTAACAGCATTTTAAAACACTGACATTATTTACACTGTGTTACTACTCTTTTCCTCCTTGATCTAAGTGATGCCTTTGATAAATTTCTCACACCATCCTTTTTAATATAGTAATCACTCACACCCCTCTGGATTGGTTTAAATCTTATCTTTCAGGGCACACTTTGTTCATCCACCTCCAATCTTTTATTGCCTAACATTCTTCTGTTAATACTGGTGTGCCTCAGGGTTCTGTCCTGGGTCCCCTTATTTTCATCATTTATCTTCATCCTCTTGGCAATATCTTTCCACTGTTACACGGATGACACCCAACTCCATCTCTTCGGCAAACCTAATTCTAATCTCCCTCCTTCCACTCTCACTAACTGTCTCAATGATCCTAAATCCTGGTTTTCTTCTAATTTTCTCAAACTAATCAGTGACTAAACTGAATTGGCAATAAATCAACTTTATCCAAAATGAATAGATTTGTCTTTCAATTGATAAATCGTCCCTTCACCTCAGGTTAAGAGTTTGGGTGTCCTCCTAGACAGTACACTGTCATTTCAGTCACATATTTATAAAATCACCCGGTCTGCCTATTTTCATCTACATAACATTAACTGCCTTCGCCCTTCCCTTACCCCTCATACTACTGCTATTCGTCTTTACAGTCTTGTTATCTCCCACATAAATTATTGTAATTCTCTTCTTTTTGGTCTTCCTCCATAAGCTTCAATTGCTTCAAAACTCCATACTCCATCTCGTCTCGCCTCTCCACCATGGGGAGCAGGGCATTTTGCTGCTCCGCTACCCGATCTAGAACTCAATAATATTGACTCTCTATCTCTTTTTAAATCTAGACTTAAGTCTCACTTGTTTAAGATCGCATATAACATCTAATGGTAAATTCGCTAGTTCTACTTTACTCTGTTTTGTCTTTGTATATGGTATTTCTTGTTTGTTTTCTATTGTCCTGTTTATATATTTATTGTGCCGTTTCCTTTGAGTTTTGAGAAATAAAAATTATCATAATTATTATTATTTAACCCCTTCCAAAAATGTATCTCTCATCTTGAGCAGAAACAAATGGAAACTTCTCAGCCTGCTGCTGTAACCAAATCATCTGCTCCACCTGCTGACAAGAAAGCCAGGATTGAAACCCCTGCACAACCCACTAAACCAAAGACAGATCAGGTCAGTAAAAAAAAAAAAAGAATTTTATATATATATATCATTACATATTTTAAATATTTTATATTTTAGATCAGTTACTATATTTTAAATATAAATAAATGTAAATTATGTTAATGTCCTCTTCCTCTTCCAGGCGGACAACTCCATGTCGCTGGACGCTCTCAGCGCTTTGGGCGATACACTGGGTGCTCCAGAACCACCCAAAAAATCACCTGAACTCAAGCCTGAGCAGATTGTTGATGTAACACTTCTGTTAATAATTCTTATTCCATTATTTATTTTTATTAGATGATAGTTTCTATGTTTTTGTAAATCATATACATGTTTCTGAGCAGGAGAAGAAATGGACATCAGAGAAGGGTGTTCGCGTCGGGGAGAGAGAAGACACACTTCCACCAGGTTACAGATTCTCAGAGGAAGAGCTCATGAAATATCCTCCTCCTGAGAAAGAGGTCAGACACTGAATACAAGACACAAACATTTCAAATGAGTGACTTCTAGTAGTGTTAATTCTTATTTAATACTGGAGAATGTTCACTTTTATGAGCAGAAATGAGTTTTGGTAATGGTGTATTGTGATTGGCTGCCATCACTGGATGCTGTGTTCTGATTGGTGGATGTCTCTCTCTCAGCCCTCACTGGACACAGACGATGCTCTGGACATTCTCTCTGGAGGTTTCACGGAGCCCGTGGCAGCACCTGTTGTTAAGGCCGCTGTTCCTCCTGCACAGGTAATCATTTATAATGATTTCCATTCAAAAGAGATGCCATAAGAGCAATACTAAATTATCTAATGCTTATAATGTACATTTAGATAGTTCAACAATATTAATTTGTTTAATCAGGAAAAGAAGAAGCCTGAAGCTGTTCCTGAAAAGGCTAAAGATGCTCCTAAGGTAGGAAAGCTGTTTCTCTGCTATTTTAAACCATTTGTAGTCTAATGTTGTCTAAGCCTCCATGTCTCGTTTTGTTTCTCGTGGAAAGTAGTTATTTTAGAATAACTTTAAAATAACTTTTTCAAATCAGGAAACAAAAAAACCTGCTGGGGTTCCTGAGAAATCTAAAGATGTTCCCAAGGTAGGACAGTTTTTTATGGGATAAAAATGTGACTGTGGAGTGATACGAGAGACGTTTTGAAATATATTAAAACAGATTGCAAAGATTAACCAAGTGTTCCATAATGCTTTGTAATAATGCAGATGATTTTGTGTTAATGTCTCTCAGATTCAGATGCTTTCTGTCTTTCTGATCTTCTTTTAGCCTAAAGTGGATGAATTATCAGCACTGGATGCTCTGGCAAGTGATTTTGTGGCTCCTGCACAGTCTGCACCTAAGGTCGGTTTATTGCTCGATTCATATCTGTGCTATTATTGCACTCAGTCCAGTATTTCCTGTATTTGTTTTCACTCAGAAGAGGATTTTTCTATTCCGTTCCATTCTATTCTTGTGTGCCGTAGGTTTCTTCGTGTGCTCCTAATATTGTCCCTCCTGGCCCTAAGCAAAAACCACAGACAGATGAGGTATTGTAAATAAAAGACAAAAATTGTATTCACATAAGTCGCAAAAATATCTTAAATTTGTCATGCTAAGCATATCAGTGGTAATTATTGTATTAGAATATCTTTTTTTGGAACCTACAGATTTTTATCTCTCTCTATTTGTATCCTATTTCTATTTTTGTTGTCTCATATGTGTAGGACGCTCTCAGTGCTCTGGGTGACACACTGGGTAAACCAGAGCCACCCAAAAAAGAACCTGAACTCAAACCTCGGGACATCGTTCATGTAATAATCCTAAACGTCTTATGTTTTTAGTTTACTGATTTTAATGTGGCATAGGTGTCACTGCTACATTTCTTGGTGATTTGAATTTTTTTTAATAATTGAAATACATTTTTTGAACAGGAGAAGGATTTGACATCAAAGACGGGAGTTCGTGTTGGAGAGAGAGAAGACACACTCCCACCAGGTTACAGATTCTCAGAGGAAAAGCTCAAGACATATCCTCCTCCTGAGAAAGAGGTGATAACGCTGTCACATAGTCATTAAGACAGGCGCATGGATGCATTTCATGATTGGTCACTGCTGCTGGATCCTGTGATTTGATTGGTGGATGTGTCTTGTGTCCCAGCCCTCCTTAGACGCTAATGAAGCTATGGATATTCTGTCTGGTGATTTTACATCCCCTTCTGCGGCATCGTCTGCCAAGACCCCCGTTTGTCCTCCCTCTAAGTCTCCCGCTAAGGTGAGATTCATGGACGTCCACATAGGAACCAATAATCACAAATCAAATCTATTTAATATCTCTAATGTTTGTCCAAGACTGCAATGCGATTTAACGTCTGGGGTTGTTGAGATTACAGTTTTTATTATTTTTATCATTTTATTTTTGTGAAATATTATTGCAATTTAAAAGGTTTTCTGTTTTAATATGTGTTAAAATTCTAATGTGCTCATTTGGTGCTGAATAAACTTTATAAATTCTGAAAACAAGTTTTTTTTGGAAACCTCTCTTTTGAATGGTTGTATATGCAGTACTAAATATCAATGTTTATTTTAACCTCTCTAATATTTTTTTCTCACTGTTCTTTAGCCTTCAGATTCTGCTTTAGATGCTCTTGCAGGTGATTTTGTCGCTCCTTCTTCTGCATCTAAAGTTCAGTCTGCCGTCTCTGGACCACAACACGCTGGCAGACAGGTAAATGTCTAATTTATCCCGATTTACACATAATATGCATTTTCTCACTCTCCTTCTATACTGACTTTCTCTTGTACTGTTTGTTGAAGTTGTCAGAAGGTACCTCATCAGCTCTGGATGCCCTCTCAGACACTCTAGCAGATTTTAAAGCAGCCCCTGAGCCTGCCCCTGTCCCGCCTAAAGACGTTGTTAAGGTAATACCCATTTTACTAACCCTTAGTAACCATGTTTTGACCATTTATTGAAATTAAGCTGAAAAAAAAAACCTTATTAAAGAGTAATATGTGAGAAGAACCTCCAAACCTTGTGCTTCCTGCCATTGTGTGGTGCCTGCCGCTCTGCACATCCTTCCAAAGTATTCCAGTATTAGGAAAAACCAGTTGAAGTTCACTTTAATCAAGTTTCCTAATTGTTTGTTTGGCAAAGATGCTCATTTTACATGCACCTATGCTGCTTAAAGGTTCAGCAGCAAAATCAGTTTAACTCTGTTTAAAGGGAAGGTGAAAAATGGTGATGCAAGATAAATAATGCCTACTATATCCTGAAGTTCTCAGCACCTATTTTCCCACCACAGGAAAAGAATATAGTTGAGGAGAGAATGAATAAACCAGGTGAGAGGGAGGACACACTTCCACCAGATTATCGTTTCACAGAGGAAGACCGCAAGGTGACTCTCCTTTCTCCATTATGTTTCCACATTCCAGTGGATTTCATTTATAGACAGTTAACACTAAAGATGTGAAAAATCTGATACTTATTCTTCGGTCTTCACCGCAGGCATTTGAAGCAGCAAAGCAGAAAGACGTCAAACCAAAGCCGGTACTTTATGAAAAAGATGATTTAATACATATGTATATGTACCATTATAAGAAGTATTCATAACTTCAGTAAACAAAAAACTGCATTTCTATCATTTGATCCGTCTGTCCGTTTCTCAGACATCAATCGATGACTCCACAGCCCTTGACATGCTGTCTAGTGATTTTTCTGCAGTAGCGCCCGTGAAGCCCTCGGCACCCGAGGCCAAACACTTCACCCCTGAACCACAGCCGCCAACATTTAAGGTACCACGACAAACCTGCATAAGTAACATCCCTCTAAATTCTTTACACAAATTCTGTGTTATATATTTTCTATTTATCTCTGTTTACAGGCATCAGGTCCAGTTTTCGATGAGCTGGCGGAAAAAATGATTCCCAACCTGACTGACCCCAAAGCCAAAGACAGCAAACCAAAGGTAAAAAAACACATTTGAATTTCACATTTGTTATTCTTTTGAAGTCTTACATTTTAATAAAAAAGGCAAGGGATAAATAGTGGGATAAAACTGTGCATGCCGATTCTGCAAGAGCAGTAGGTTTCCCCCCAGACCCTTCATACTGGTTCAAACCAGTTTATTTCTGGGGTCTTTATCTTGATTACAGGGAAAGGGTGCAAAACCAAAGTCTAAACCGAAGGTAGGTTGTATTTAGAAATGAAATGCATGAATTTGGTTCTAATGCTGTAGCTTTGGCTCATTAATGGAAGCATGGATGAAAAATCCCATTCAGTCACTTTTCCATTGGCTGACCCACAAACACATGGCTGTGAATGTTCATATTTACTGGAAATCTGCACTGTGGCTGGTCTGTTACTTAAACTTTTTGCATTTACAGCATACTGAATTCATTATTACTCCTAGTGTCCACAAGGTGGTGCTCTGCCACAAAGCAACTTTCCTATTTCTCCACCACGTGCTTGCATGAAATTATTGTATACTTGGTTTGCATACTTAATATTCTGATTTTGTGTCCCAGAAACAGTCAGTAGAAGATCCATCAGTCACAGAGAAGCAGCCCGGTAAAATGAGCTCAGATGTGGTGCCTTCATCTTCCACAAAGGGCGGAAAAAGATAGATCACACGTCAGTATGTTTATACTACCATGTAAAGATTTGGGGTCAGTAAGATTTTTTATTTATATATTTTTTGAAACATAGAAAGAAATTAATTTACAACATTACAAACAACAGAAAGTTGAAAAAAGACATTTTCTAATTTATTAAAATAGAATCCAGGTATTTTAAATTGTAGTAATATTTCACAATATTATTGTTTTAACTCTGTTTTGGAGTTTTTCAAAAACATTTTAAGAAAGATTACTGACTCCCGACTTTTGAACCATCCGTAGTTGTGTGTGTGTGTGTGTGTGTGTGTGTATATAATATGTTTATACATATATTTGTTTTTCAGATTTATGGTGTGTCGTCTCATCCCTAACACAAGAAACCATTAAAGGGAGCTGCTCAGTCAATGAATATATTTTATGGTGTACATGGAACCAAACTTAAAAAATTATAACTGCACAGAGACACTTAAACATGTATTTTCAGAGCCCCCCCCCCTTCTTTTCTCCTAAAGCAAAGCAACAATTAATATAACAATCTTTTATCTCATTGTGAATTACAGAACATGTATATATGGAAAGGATGTTTACATCAAGCATGTATTGTTCTGCTTTTTCAGTCATCTATTTTGGAGTTGCGTTGTGATGTCGTTTTTCTCTCAGTAAAAACAAAATCATGCCATATACAATTTTTTTACATTTTTTTTATGATGACTGTCTATTGCTTTTTGAGGATCTATTGAGACACTAGTGTACAGAGATGCCGTAGGTTATGAATTAATCATTTCCATCGTTGCAGCAGATGACTGTGATGATGTCTTTTTGACTATTGAATGTCTGTATAATGATTTTAGTCAGAAAAGGTTTATATGGGAGGTGTTTTTCTTTGTAGTTTGTTTCCTGAAGTGCACTTGCAAGGATGCTTTCGAAAATAACTGTAAAATAATATTGCAAACACTAAACGCCCCATGTGCCCCATTTATCACAAAAGCCTTGGGAAATAATAATCGAACAACTTGTGTTGCACATGTTGCACTCTTAAAATGTTTTCCACTTGATTTTGGAGGTGAATTGGGAATTTGTGTAGCTTAAGCTCAAGGTTTTAAATGTATTGTCAGAACCACTAGTAAGTCGACAGGTGTTACATTATATGTGGTGGACAAAGTCAGAATCTTTCACTTTCACTTTAACTCAATTGTGTTTAAGGGGAACCACAACGTTGCCGTTTTGCTTAACATCAGTTCTCACTGTTCGATGCTTTAAAATCTTCTAATAGCTTTCATAGCTGATGATAGAAACCGAGAAATGATCTTTAAACCCAACTGTGTCATGAAATGTTGAACAGATTCAGATCCTATAGCATTCTAAGATGTTGTGTATAAGTCATTGTTACAGGTTGGTATTTTAAAAAAGGGATCGCTACTTCAAATATAAAACAACTTTTTTTTTGTTAGTTTGGAATGTTCTGTTCTTCAAATCTTTATTCAAATAAAGGTGTACTGATGATAGGGGCTCAGGTATATTATTTTGTGGTTGTGTGTTTACAGAGAACGTAAATTCAGACCATTCGGACGGATTAATCCATTTTTACAGTATTTATTGTGAGATCAAGCTATGAAAATTAAAGTATTTCAGCAGGAGCAATAGAATATTATTCTGATTTGTCGTATTACTCTCAATGTTTTGGTTACAAAGAAAATGCAAAGAAGAGAGATCAATGAAATTATGTAAAATCAAATGTTTTCAAGGCTCTTTAGAATAGAGATTCTATAAAACTGATTTTTTTATTGAGAACTTGATGAAATCTTTAACCAGAACTGGACCTTCATGTGTCTTGCTGGAGCTATAATGGGGTGCCGAGCCGTTAAGCATGGTCAGCAGGTCTAGTTTGTGGTCTGAAAACGAGAAATTGAGATTGTTGAACAGAAACTGTTGTTCAATGATTTTCATTATCTTACAAAAACAGAAATCTTCTAAAGTGCGCTGCATGTTAAATTTGATCGAAGCACAAGACTGTTTTACTGTTACTGTTTTATGCAATTGTGGGGACATTTATTTGTTCTTAAAAATGGAAAAAAAAGTTTTGTCGTTAAATTTGTTCACTAAGCAAATAAAGTAAAAATAGTAACATTTTGTCCGCTGAAACACTGTGGCTGTACAGTATATGTTCATATTTATTGAATTGACAGACAGTCTGCATTGTTTGAGCACTTTGCGTTTACAAACCTCTGAGAATCATACAGCATACACAATTCATTATTGCTCCTATTGGCCACATGGTGGTGCTCTGCCACAAACCAACTTTGCGTCATTTACAAATCAAAATGTAAGAGATAAATATTCAAGACCTTAATTCCTTACATCACTGATATGGGTGTATGGTATGAACACTTCATGTTTTGTTTATTTGCATCTGAACTTTAGTTACAATTGAATGTAGAAATAGACAGCAACAGGAATGTTGTTCTGTGATGATTATATCTGAGCACAATGTACAGCACAGAGAATGATCTGAGGTTCTTCATATCACTGACGGCCAGCAGATGGCAGATTTCCCTTTTAAACAGATTACAATTATGCAACGTGACATTGAACATGATGTAATTTAAAGCTTAAAATGCTTTTGTGATCATTTTTGACATCATTTTTAATAAGCCTACATTGAAGCAAACACAAAATATTTAAGTAGGAACAGATTAAGATAAAAAAATAAAAATAAAACAGTCTGATGTATGTCATAGTATTAAATGAAACCCTAACAGATACAAAGAGATAATGATTATAAAAATTGTCTAAACTCACTGGAAAAGAAATAGAGATGTCTTAAACATTTTCATAATAATGAAGAAAGAAACTGCTTTTAAATTTGCTTATTGAGAAGAAATTGAGATCTTGAACCAGTATTGGACTTTCCTGTGACTTTACTGGAGCTAGAAGTGGTTGTTGGGCAGTTTTGCATGGCCAGCAGGTCTGGGTCTGAAAATAAGAAATTGGGATTGTTGAACAGAAAATGTACTGCATTAATGACACTTTGTGTCAGTGTGCAAAAAAAAAAAAAAAAAACTTGCGAGACTTACTGTCTTTTGTAATGGTGGGGACATCGTCTTGTTCTTAAACCTGGAGAGGAATAAAACATTTTACAATTTCTTTTACAAAAATGTATATTATATATACACCAGTGACGCATTGTTTTAATGGAAATTTAAGATTTCCAAATTCTTTATAAATCCAAAAGTAATCAAAGCAGATTCTATGAACATAAGAGTAAATTGCAAATATATGCATATAGGTGATTAACATGTATGCATATATTATATGGAAATGTAAATTTAAATTAGTGTCATCCCACGGGGCTCGGTTAATGACCAGACCTCTTTTTCATTTGTTTAGTATTTGCAGGATCACATTTTCAAAATGCCACCTACATGTGCTCTCTACTCAGGTATGTGCATACTATCAATAATATAATGTTTAAAATGTAGGTAATCTATAGCTTATTCTTATAAATCAGTGTGTTTGTTTGTCCGTTGGAATCTAAATAAATAATCATGTAGTATGGAATATTTTACAGCCAGAGGTTCATCTTGCAGCTATGTTTCTCCCCATTGCAAATGGAATTTGCACAAATTGTGATTCTTGTGACACTATATAATTGCGGATTTTATTTAATTCACTGCATTCAAGACCGAAATCGTATAAGAGTAACTGTAATCAATTGTGAAAAAAAATGTGCGGGTAAAATGACCTTTGTCTATTGCAGTATGCATGATTTAAAGGTGGATGTGACTTACGGTTGCAGTACAAAATTGTGATGATCAGCAGAATAAGGAGAAGAACACAACCAGAGGCCAGAGATGACAATATCCAAATCTCACAGTTGATACTGGACTTGACTGTGAACATAGACACGTCCACACACACACACACACACACACAAACACACACACATACATATTATATATATATATATATATATATATATATATATATATATATATATATATATATATATATATATATGTATATGATGTATACATATATGCTATGTAGTCAAACAAACCTTTTTTTGGACATATACACTGTGGTTTTGTCGTAGTTGTTGTTGTAGATGGTAATGGAGCAATGTTTGGAGGTGAGGATGTTGGATCTATAACAATGATATAAGCAAAAGGATTATGGACACAAATATGATTCCCTATATTCTTGTTTTTTTTTTTTTCAGTGAAAATGTATAAACAACCTTAAAAAATATACAAAGATACATTTGAGAATCAAGCATTGTATGTTTTAAACATAAACCTTACTGTTTTTCTTTTCATTTTTGTGAAATCTGTACTCACAACAAAACCAATCAATTTGTCAACGACACAAAAAAAAGAACTTAATTCAAGACAAATACACATTAAATGATTAATAAAACAAAATAATATTGTAATTTTGGTTCTCAATGAAATGTCTTTTTTACTGTACGTTATATGTGAAAAACTGAATAAAGAAAATAATTTTGCTGTAGTTTTTATGTGACTCTTTTAGAGAAACTGCAGACAAATGCAGATTTGATCACTAAACAAAATAATTCAGTTCATATCATAATGTTTTTTAAAAAACAAAAACGTTTTCTCACCTGGTTGTCCAATAATTTCAGTCATCTCTCCAAACATGAGTTGATTGCTGTTCATGGCTGCGCAGGTGTAGAAACCACTGTCTGTCTCTTTATTGAAATTCTGAATGGCCAAACTAACCTTACCACCTGTTTTCACTATGTATTTTTCTTTATCAGTATTACTCTTTACATCTGCGCCTTTAACAGTGAACAAATACTTTGGACCACTTGTTTTTATTTGAAACCAGAATGTAATGACGCCGGCCTGTTTGGGGTCACAATCGACTAGTACCTCCTGTCCATTTTTGTAGGCGATGTTTGCAAAGTTCCCTAGAGACAAAGAAAACTTTTTTAGATTGCATTAAACAAGACTTCATCTAGAACAGATTTCAATAAAAAACTACAATTATTTTATTCTTGTGGTTGTTCAAAAGTCATACAAGTCTTAACTTAATTCTTCTGCACTTGATGCAAAAGTAGAATTGTTTTAGTATAGAATTAACTGAAACCTAGCTCTTCGTATGTATGTACGTATATTGCCTCTTGGCCAGGACTCCCTTGAAAAAGAGGTTTTTAATCTCAATGGGACTTTTCTGGTTAAATCAAGCTTAAATAAAAAAAAAAAACATATATATATATATATATATATATATATATATATATATATATATATATATATATATATATATATATATATATATATATCATAATTTCTGTACTGTATCATAATTTACTTTCCATTTCTATGAAAAAAAGGCTAAAGTTGAATTTAAAAAAAGTATTATGTTACAGATATAAAGCCCACAATAAAATGACTGTATATTTTCTGTATATAAAATAAAGTACACTTATTAACTTCTAGGCTAAATTTGAGTCATTATTTGACTTGTATTTGATTTACTCTATTCAAATGATCGCAAGCGATCTGTCAATCTCGTACACTTTCACACCTAAACCATTTCCTATAATCTAATTGCAATATGTTATATACAAGAAAATGTTTAACTTACCACTGAAGAGGGACAAAATCACACAAAATCCAATGCATATTTGATTCATGTTTTCAATTCTCAGTGCAGACATTTAGTTCTTATAACACCAGGAACAAAACAACTAAAAGGATGAAAAAAAAAAATTCTCCCCATCAGCCCCTCCCAAACCCCGACTTTCATTTTCATGGTTTTCAACTCAGAATTTGTATTTAAGAAATGAAATGTTGAAATGTACACTTTTTGCTACCTTAATACATAAACATGTTTTATAAAATATAGAAAAAATAAAAAACAAATGGTCCAAAAAAATAATAATAATAATTTAACTTGAATAAAGAAAATTTAATGACTGCATGATGGACAAAGAGCATCAAAAGATAGATAGATAGATAGATAGATAGATAGATAGATAGATAGATAGATAGATAGATAGATAGATAGATAGATAGATAGATAGATAGATAGATAGATAGATAGATAGGTCAAATAAGGATAAAGTAAGGTTATCAACATCAAATTAGATAAAATGAGGTAGAATTCTGTCAGAATATTAGGCTATTATATGTAGAAAATGATAAACATCCGTATCAGTGTGGATCATTTTTAAGATCTGGTCTATAAAACAGGTGGTTGTTGTTGAGTAAGTGTCTTGTCTTAGCCTGTTAGTGCAGTGGTGCAGCATGCGTGCACCTGAAGGGGGTCTGCATGCACCAGCAGCGCAGCACGAGCCCATGCACAGGCGCGCGCAGCTCTTTGTTCGCGCGTCAAACCGCATGTGACGCGCTCTGAGTGGGGCTCTGCATGTAGCTTCGGTGGGTGACTTTGGCCCTGTAACGTTCAGTCATCTTTGAAAATGTGACGTTAGGGCGCACAAAGGCTATTACATATGTGCACGGAATGTTTCTGTTTAAGGCGTCCACGCGATTTGTTCTTTCACGTTTTTATGATGTATTTGCAAAAGTAGACATGAAGAGTGAACATTCTCACGCACTTTCAAATACTTTTTTTGTTTCTTTCATTCTCATTCACTCAAACACGCCTTACGAAATGCTGAAGGAAAGATGCTTAATTTATGAAATTAACCTCACTTTGATGAGCCAGTCTTCGTTTGAGACTGTATGTGATTTAAAGCCTTAATTTTGTGAAATGTTCTGCTTTTAAAGTGTGTTTGTGCCATGTTATGATCTCAAATAATACTCAAAAGGTCTGCAGTATAACCGTGACGTCATGACAGGATCACAATATTATGTTTCTCAAGAAGAGTGGAAATATGTTCACCGCTTTGTAAGAAAGCTTCAGACCAGCTTTGTTATGTAGGCGTTCAGCGAGTCTCCAAATAATGTTAGAATGGGTGAGAATGATGTTTCCCACACAGTTACATCACCTGCAACAGCGCCACCTCTCCTCTACAGTCTATGTCGCAACGCTGTCTGACGTCATTTAGCCTATCTTTACGTCGCGTGGAAATTAACGTAACATTCACGTAGGTCATGTAGTAACACAGTGGAAATATGAGTTTACGACATAAGCAACAAAAACAAATCTGTTGACGAACCTGTCAGGTATACAGATTCTGTTAAAATAAAATAAAATAAAATAAAATAAAATAAAAATGCTGTTATTTTTTATAAAATACATAACATAATATCTTATTTTATTAAATAATAATAATAATAATAGCATAACTTATTATTAACCAAATAACTATTATTATTTTATAATTTAATAATAATAATAACAATAATAATACTATAATAGTATAAAACTGCAACAAAACTAATAATTTTGTTATAATAAATGATAAAAAAATGTATTTATTAATATTTTCAATTTTATTTTTGTTGTTGTTGAGGATGGTGTTGTTTACATAGGTACAATATCGGTTTGCAATATTACAAAGTTTCCTAGATATTTATATTCTATATAAATAAATACAAATTTACTAAATAAAAGTTAATTTTTTTTTACTTTTGTACATTATAATAAAAAAATAAGAACATGATCATCTGACCTAATGAACTGATTTTAGAATACTTGAAAATGAAGACAGAAATAACACATTCTTTTTCACACCTTTAATCAAAAACAACATTTTAAAAAAGTTGACCTATCTTTAAAGGGAGATTCTGTTTTTCATATCTGACGGGTGGGTGTTCAGGAAGACCTCCAGTCAAACGGAGAAATGGTTTATAACAGGCAGTCCACCCTCAGTTTCCATGCCCCCCATGTAGCTTTGAGTCACTTTCTCAGTTTGGGTAATTTCTCATCATCCACTGATTTCTTACCTGGGGATCCCTGTCTGACTCACCAGAAGAACCTGATCTCAGAGCTGTGGGTCCAGACAGAGGTGGAGGTGAGGGGGATGGGGGTTACCTGGGGATTCCTTGGAGAAAGAGGGCCAACTCATCCTCACACGCACCACAACAGAGGAATATTACATGAAGTAAAACAGCTGCCCACTCCAGAGAGCTCGATTTAGAGAGTGATCAGTAATAACAGACTTTCAGTCACTGCAGCATTAGGATTCTCTAAAGTTCAGGTGATTCAAGCACTGTATCCATCAAACTGAAGCACAGTCACAACAGATCAGACCCTGATGTAAGTAGAATTGGTTTCTTGGTAACGTTTTTAAAACTTATAGTTCAGCTGAGACTTTTATTTTGGTCTCAGTGTTGTATGTGCTAAATTCATAATAGTTTTTTTCTGAATGAATTCATTATTTTTCCTTCAGGTTCTTTAATGTTTCTTAAAAACCCTAACTAAGTAGAGTTGCACTAGAAATATGAGTGACATGCTTTTCGTGGGGTCCATTTGAATTATTTTAAGTTCAGTTCTCATAAGGTTTAGACAATGCAGAATCAACATGATACTTCAGTGTTTACTTCAGTGGTGTTTGAAGTCGAATGAGAGGTGTACAGGTGTAATAAGAGGTAATAAAAAACAGAAAATCAAAAGCATTTATTTGCCAGTTTCTGAATGCCACTTGCACTCTAAACACTTCACAGAAATACATCCATGACAGGATTTTTTATAGCACCCTCATAAATATGTCTATCAGTGCTGACTTGTTTCATATTTCTCTCTTTTCCTACAATTAATGAATTGCTACAAATAGCTGTGTGATTATAATTTACTACGTTATTACTGCACAGGATGATGATTCTGTTTAATCACAAGAATGTTTCCAAAAAAGCTATAATAATACAAGCTTGTAAACATACATTTGATATAGCAATGTGTGTGTGTGTCTGTGTGTGTGTGTGTACGCGTGTGTGTGTGTATACACATATATAATGTTTAGAAAAATTTATGAAATTGTAAAACAAAGGATTTTTTTGAGTTTTACAAGAAAATACAATTACTATCACTTTTCACAGTGTTTTACAATGTGTGTGTACAATTTATAAAATATTAAATTATACAATCTGCGGTTACCTTAGTTTATTACTAAAAACACATATAAAGAGATGTAAGTATTATAAATGTAAAGCTTGTATTTATATTAATAATATTTTTGTATGTATATTAATAATCAACTGAAAATATTAGATTCTATGTATGTAACTAATTTAATAATTTATTTACTGTAATTTTCAGTCTGTCATGGTCGAAGGTATTGGTCTCGTGACTCAAAATGGATTCCACCTTCTTTAGACACAGAGCATAGACGAACTCAACTAAACATGGTAATAAAGATAGTACATTTTGGACACAGTTGAACACAGTGATAATGTTTTTGAATCTGAATGGGTGATAATGCATCAGACTCTGTCAAATGTAAATGTCTGTACCTCATGTCTGATGCTTTCAAGAGTTTTGTGCAGATGCTCACCGGTAAAGACAAGATCAGAGAGAACGCCAGTAAGATACAACGAAGATTAAGAAGTTTGTTTCTTTTTTCTGAACATTGCACGTCATAAGCAAAACACAAAGTTTGTCCTCAAGGAAAATATGTTTTATATATTTATTGTAGTATTTGAGGATATCTATTTTATTAAGATTACATATATTTCTACAGCTCGTTTAACCTGACTTTCCATTCTTTGCTTTAAATTATGAAGGCTGAAAGAACTGTGCACAGTTGTAGCGATGTATTATTCATTTGCCAAATGTAACTGAAATATTTTCAAGTTTTGTGCACTTTCTATTTTTATATTGAATTAAATAATTCTAAGTGTTTGTATATGAATTTAATGTAATCTGTTTGCTCTGTGGATACATTGGAAATGTACGTCATTTTCAACAATCAATAAAGAAATACAATTATTATTAATAATAATTTGTTACATGCTTTTCTGGGTACTCTTTTAATGTTTTTTAAAAAAAAAAATTCCTTTGACCTTTGTTGTATTGCATCTAGTTTTTATTTTATTTTATGAAAGTCCTGGAAACTGAATACATTTTGATAAAATGTTGCTTTAGAACAGAGACTGAACTAAACAGTGTAATGGAGGTTTTGTGTCAAGAGTCTGTGCCTGTGACGCTCCCCATGCGGCAAGGTCTGTGGTTTCTCTGTGGTGGTTTTGTTTTAGTGTAGTGCGAGGATCTCAAAGTTGAACGAGCGATGCGAGAGAGATAATGTTCTGTCTTTTGCACAGGAAGAGGTTTGTTCATTTGCCTCAAAGTATCAGGAAGAACAGCTGCACATTCAACTTGAATGGCATGCAGCACAGTTGCTCTCATACCCACATTTTTTATTTGACAGATCTTTTATTTATTTTTTGATTGTTTTGTTTGTCCCTGTATAAGATCCTTTTAGTTTTAAATGTCACATTTATCCATATCTGTCTTGTATTTGAGAAAATAAAAGATTTGTTCATTTACCATGTTTTTTTACTGGTGTTTTTAAATCATTTCTTCTCAAATTCTCACAGGTGTCCTAGCAGAGTAACCACAGGTGTTGTTCACCACATTCTCAATGAACTTGTGCATATAGGTAGTCTATTGCCCTGACTTGACACATAACAAATATTTCAAGCTAATTCAAATTTCCAGCTGTGATGAGACCGTATCAATCAAATACAGTTTCATAATGGGAACTCACGCCTTCAGAGAAGGAAACTTGATAACACCCAAACACATAAACCAACACACCCTCAGATATGTAAGACAGGGGACACCATAAAACCCCTACAAAACAAACAAGTGCCGTCAGAGAAATAACTCACAGATACACTCAATAATACACTCATTTAATTTAAACTTGATGAGCATAACATGAAAGCATAAAACATGGCAGGATACGAGAAACATTAGAACATTAGTAAACTGTACATTCAGGCGCATATTAAACATGCTGTGCTGGCAAGAACAAAACTTAAAGCTCGATGAAGTCCAAGTTTAGTCCAAGTTTAGGGTTCAGTTTTGTGGTGATCCTGGTGGTTTGTTCAGCTCTGGTTTAGTTCAGTCAAGTTAGACAATGAATCTAAATCATTAAGTGGACTGTTGGTTGAATAATGTCAGATGAAACACAAAACTCCAAATTTAAGCTATTATTTTAATTTACACAACTTTTACATTCTAAAACCCAACACATTTGTTATAAGTGAAGCCATGGCAAAATTCCAGTATTCCTTCTACAGCTCCACAATTTAGAGAGAAAAAAGACCACTGCCTGCAAATGAAGAAAAAAAAAAAAATTATTATATTTAAGACAAAGATTGTTTTTGAACTTTTTACAGGTAAGTCATGTTTTTATCCAAATGTAGATGCTTACATTTGTTTTGACATGAAGAGTGTGTTCTTCCACCTCATCGCAATGGATTTGTCCTATAGAGAGCATTAAAAAGTCTCTTAAAGCTCATCATACTGACAGAAATAGGCTAACGACTGATTTAAGTGTTTATAAAAGTTTCTTTGAAGTCTAACTGTCGAAATAGAACCAATTCAAACACCCATGTAAAGGACTTTGATGCGAGCGCCAGTTTCGCAAATGATAAATCACCAACAGTAACAAAAACAAAGCCACAGATCATTTCAGAGACATTTTAGTCATAGAAATAACATTTAATTATTTGATAAAAATAATAATATAAAAAAACTGAAAATCCCATTATACAGCAAGAGATTGAAACATTTCTTGACTCACTTGGCAAATCGATGTCGGCACTTCTTAGGTAGACCTGTGGTCCCAATATGTTTGAAAAAGAAAGCATTTATGAGGCAGACTTGACATGCATATGAAATTTTACACAGAATTCCTATTTAAATTAATTTCACTTTTATCATACCGTAAACAGTTTATACAGTTAATTAACTATTAGCACTGTGATGTAGTACTTCTGATACTCTGACAATAGACTTCTGAACATCTGAAACAGTGCATGCGAGAGTAAACATGTCACAAGGTGAAAGTTTTGAAGCATTTTCATTGACCACTGTGATGTACCAGTATGTTACAAAGACATGTGTGAGCTCTGTGTGTGAGTGTGTGCACTCACGACTGAAGTAGTAAAGTGTGCCCGCAAGCGTAATGGCCAAAAGCAGAAGAGCACCAATGCCCGGCCAAAGCACGAACTGTTCACAGCCTGCAACACAACACCAATTAAACCAATAAAAAACCAAACAGCACCAAATCAGCATCATCTAACAGCACAGCTCAGTCCGCACCTTTAGGAGAATTGGAGGGTTTGCAATGACAGATCTTCACAGGTTTGGTGGTCTTAACCGTTGGTGGCTGAACTGTTGGAGGTTTCACTGAAGAACAAAGAAAAGAGAACGTCAAGACAGAACATAGATACATATAGATTTATTTATAAACATCTGATGGTGATTTGAAATTTGCACACAGTGTGTCCAGCAACTTGACAACCAAGTCAATTAACATAAACTTTCCAGACTAGAAGATCGCAGACAGGTCAAGACTGCTAAAACTAACAGAACTCTGGGATTCTCAGGCCAAACATCTCGGAATCTTTGAACACTTCTCTTCCATTTCAATCTCTCTACTGACCGCATCTCTGATTAGTTATTTATTTCAAGATTTTGAGATGTTCTGGGGCACCGAATATTATTTGGAACTTCTATTATTTGGAAACATCTCCAACTTCACACCAGATCCTCTCACTTTAGGGATGGAAAGCTCAATGCAAGTGTGATTTTACTATCGTGACTCTGTAAACCAACATTAGGTGTCCCAGTTTCATAACTTTGGTCTTCTTGACTGTGCTCATCCTAAATTCTTCATTCATTTACCAAAGCTAACACACTATAAAGAAGAAAAATAAAAATAAAAAACAGAGTAGGGGACCAAACGGAGATGGAGAGCTCTGCTATACCTCCAGGCATTATGTAATATCCAACAGGCATAATATTCTTAATTTTAAACATGCAGGAATAGAGGCCGATTTCATCCTCCTGTAGTCCTGTTATACGCAGGGTGTAGACCACCTTCTGTCCAGAGGAAACGGAGCCCTTGAAGCGATTGACGATCAGTGGATCTCCATGGAGCTCTCTGCCGGCGCTGTTGACATAGACTAGGAACTGAAGACTCTTTGTCCTCTCAAGGTATCGGTACCAAAAAACCTCCTGGCAGGAGTGATCTGGACATTCACACAACAGATTTTCCGAGCCATTGATTTTGGCGTAGAGAACAGACGACGTAGCTTGGAAGGTGGGCAGCAAGGACACTTTAGGAGAAACAAAGAAAAAGTCACAAGTCCTGCTTTGTACATTATGCACATTTTTATTTTTGCGTTTAATTATATAGTTTAGCTCCTTAAATTGTTAGGTGTCTGAATGGTACCTATTTAAAGGGGAATGATATACTCTAAACAGAATTAAATCCGATACTTTTCAGCTATTTTTCTATGCTGAGAGTACAACAGTAAAAGATGACAGGCTTAAAAAAAAATGAGTACCTTTCACAAAAGGCCATATAGAACTAGATACTCATACGTAAGTCAGTAATTTCCTTGTTATGCAAGAATGGAACCTGAATAGACAAAAGGACTGTAGGCAATATCCTCTTGCAAAATAGTTTTCCTCTCTTATCAGTGCCTGGGAGTAAACCCATTTTCACCGTGACACTATGTGGGCATAGATTCATACATGAGAAAAAAACATTATAGTTCATAAGACAGAGAAAGGGGGAAAAAATCATTCACATAAAATACAATATTCAGTTTGGTGTGAAATCCAAAATAGTTTAACACTGACTTCGACAGATCGAGTAGATCATTCTGGAAAACCAGCAAAAAATAAATAAAAAATCAGACCAGACCGAAAATAGTTAAATACAAATATGGATAGTCAGCCTTTTGAGAAATATATATATGAATACATATACATATTTATTTTACATTCAAATATATTTATATGCAAATGATCAATATGTTATTCGTAATCTTGAGTGTGAGAGACCTGAGTGTGGCTTGTAATTCATTATAAAACACCTTTGATAGATATTCTGTTTCTTTTTTAGAAACTTTTATATATTATTAAATGTCTAAGTGTTGTCTTAGCAAAATATACAAACAGTTGCATCAACTCTTTATGTTTTATAATGCAAGACATCTCGTAATTGCCTAAGGATGCCAAACGTTTCTGGGCCTACAGCGCAGCATCGATACCATCACAATACATTACTTTAAAAGATGCTTTAAAAATACCATCTTCACAGGACGACACATACATTTATGACATTATTCAAACAAAAGATCAAACAACAGTCATCAATTTGCTGAGCTCATATTTCACTGTAGTACTTCAGTTTCAGGTTGGATGGCATTCAGAGTTTGACAGCACTTAAAATATAATGCAAAGATAAGTTCTTACCTGCCATCCATACGAACAAACAAAAGCACATGCAAGAGAGGGTCATCCTTGGGTGTGTGTGTTTGTGTGTGTGTGAGCTGTCAACTGAGTGTCTGTGTTTTCCTTTCAGTTATTCATGTGTCACACAGAAAGGAGGGCCTGCAGTGTGTGGGGCCAATGAACCAATTACTGACAGCCTATCAGAGAATGAGTCAGAGGAAACAGAAAAGATTAAGGAAAAATCAGGAGACTTTCCGGAAATACACAAATTTCAAGTTTCGTTAGCAAGTAAATGGCAGCTATTGACTATTGCACATGCAAAAGTATTGAAAGGTATTATTTTAATAAACCTACTGAAGTATAAATTAATATTTCAGCATGTAGCTGATTTTGCGCTTTAATATAATAATGATAATGCATTTAAATAATGCATAAATTAAGATCCATTTTAGGTTTTTAAATAAGTTTTAGAGTGATATTTAGAAAGTAGAGTTGATTTAATAGACATTTTGAAGACGTTAACTTATATTTTAACCAACACGTTGCTGAAGTTCAACAACTGACATAGTTTAATGCACGCATTTTTGAACTCACAATTGAGATCTAAAGCATCTGACAATCAATTTCAATAGCTAGAACTCCACTAGAAAAATCCACTGGTCATTGTACTATTTTCATAGTTATTAAACATTAAAGGACTTTGTCACAAAACAAAACACCCATTTGCTGTCTATCCTAAAATGATCTTTAACCCAAACGCAGGTGTGTGACCTGAGAAACATCTGCATCTGTCCGCACAGCACCACAGCTGGCACTGCCTCAAATCAAACACATAATATAAAAACACTGACATTATTCACATTCAAATAATCACACTGCCAATGCAGATTAATGAAGAAAATACAGATAAAATCACTTAAGCAATACCCAAATAAATAGAAAAAAAGAAAAACTTAACCAATGGTGGCATATAATCAGCATCATTGCACTGTGGAAAACAAAAATACATCTCATGTCACATTATGACCCCAAAATGTGTGCCATAAGGCTCTCCCAGATATCTTCTGTATAAATGCATGACTTAAGTTTAATTGCCTACAGCCGAGAAAAGTTAAAGTAAAGCTGAAAACAAGTTACAACCTCTCTGAATTTAATTACTGATGAAGAAAACTGAAAATAAAAGGTCAAAAAAAAAAAAAAACTCAAACTTTGACTTGGAAAACTCTTGGATTAAACATGCATTTTGGAAAAACACTTTTTTTTTTTTTTTTTGCTTAAAACCGCTTTACACTGAAATCATGTATTTATAGAGCAGATCACAATAAGTTTATTCCAAACCCTTTAGGCTGGACAATAACATTTTGTTCGTAATAATGAATGAATAAAGATTTGTTCATTAATATGCACTGAAAATTCCACCATAGCATTATGACAGCAACACCGAACAACCCAGAAGAACAAAACTGTAGGCCCGTTTATGCACCACAAAGTCAAGTTGTTGTTTTTTATCCAGAAGCCCAACATTTCTCAACTCAAAACCAATGTGCTTATTTTCCATTCCATATTCGAGATCAACTGCACTAATGAAGTTTTTGAGTGTGTGGGACTCTGGAGCCTGAAGCTCCGAGGGGCTTGTGTGGGAGTTTTGAGCTGAAGAGTTAAAGATCGCGTTCATTGTCCCTCGTCTCTCGAGGAGGGCTGGAGGGGCTCACGGGCCCGTGGAGGGGTCGTGAAGAGGAGAGGATGTGGGAGATGCACACGCCTCGGGGGTCGAGGGCACGGAAAACACACAGGGAGCCGAACCACACGATTCTTTGAAAACAGGAGATCTCAGGGGGCTCGAGAGAACGCTTTAGTGCGGCTGTCGACGAGTTTGTGTCAACGGAGGGCTTTCAACTTCGCAGTTACAAAGACTTGGAAAAAAGTTCATATATAGTTCTGAAGTACAAAAGCCGTGTGAGAAGCTACAGGTGTCAGATCCACAATTTAATACAAGTGCATTTGAAGATCAAAACATGTTTAGTAGAATTACAAACATTAGAATCGATCCTGCATGCAAATTAAAGAGATTCTGAAGAAAATTCTGCCACCAGGTTGTTCCATGTACCATACACTACTTCTAAATCTTAGAATAAGGCAAATCAGCATATTAGAATGATCATGTGACACTGAAGACTGGAGTAATGATGCTGAACATACATCTTTGCATCGCAGGAATAAATGTAGAATAATAAAGAATAATTTAAAGGAATAAACGCTTTTAAATATATTAAAACAGTTATTTTAAATTGAAATAACATTTCAGAATATTACGGTTTTTACAGTATTTTGATTAAATACTGTAAGTGCATCATTGGTAAGGATATGAGATTTCTTTCAAAAACATAAAAAAATATATATTATTTTAACCAGTACAAGAGAACAAATATTGAACAATGCACTGGGCTACTCTGTTTTATATATTGAAAGGTAACACCAGAGATCCATATCTTTAAAATGAGAACGAAAACTATTATGCAATTATTATCATTTTCAGACGGGCTGCCTCGATATTGGAAACCGTCTTGAAATTGGTGACTTTCACTGATGTCAAGTCTCACGTTGCATCTAAAGGAAGACAGCAAAAGGCATTTTCTCTGAATAATGAATTTTGGTCTGTTTATGACACACACACACACAATGTTCATAACTATTTTATGAAGCTTTTTTTTTTTTTTTTTGGAGCTTACCAGCCCACATCCCTACTCTCAAATGAGTTTGGAACAGATGAGGGTTAGTAAATTACAAATTTGTAATTTCTGGTTCAACCGTCCCATTTTTCATGCGTATCCGATTAAGAACAAATATTTAAAGCATTTTCAAACATACATTTCCTCTAAAACATATCAAACATTCATCTTCCCACAATCAGTATGTTCCCTGAGCAGTCAGAAAGTGTTCCAAAAGGTTAATTAAGGATTTCTTAATAGAGACATTGAAAATCAGTTTAGCAGCAGAATCATTAAATAAACGGATGAACGCATGATATCTATCAAAAAGGGAAATGCAGCTCTATGCAAGAAAGAGGTCAACAGAGTAGCAGTCGTGCCCTCATTCAACTCATGCACCTGTTAGACCTGCAAACAAACATATTCCAGCATATGCTGCACCAAACTGAGCCTGGCATTACATTTCTGTTTCACACATACACAGAAAAGCATCAGAAACATGGATTGCAGACTGAGCTCCTCGGATTCAGGGAAGTGTTTACAATATGCCGATCTGACCACTATTCGGACAACTCATTACTGTTTTCATGTCTTTCTTGAACATTGAGACTTAGCCTGAAAGACATTACTAGCAGTGCCACATGAAGCGCAAATGCTGGCAATCAGCGCCCCCTTGAGACTAAAACTGGAGTCATAAAGAAAGGTTCAAGTGTAAGAGATTTTTTGAAAAATAAATACTAAATCTATGCTGATATAAACAGCAGGAGGGATTTATTTGATCAAAGTATGAAGCAAGTTGAAGGACACATCCATATGGACATGGAGGATGGCTAGTGATTGCTAGGATGGTTAGTGATTTCTACAAGAGTGAAGTGCAGCTCTAGAGACGTCCTAAAGTCTGTAGTCCTGAGACTTTTGAAGAACGAACATTTTCACATTATTTACTCGCCCTCATGTCATTCCAAACCTGCACGACTTTCTTCTGTGGAACACGAAAGGAGAGGTTTAGCATAATGTTCATGTTGCTCTTTTCCACGCTGTGAAAGTGAATGGATGTTGTCGAGCTATAAAAATGGCAAAAATTTTGTTTTTAACAACTCTGTATGTAGTTCCTTGCATGTCATGTTTCTGCTCACGACACAGCAAGGCTGAAAATGTCACATTTCAGGCAGCGATATTATTTTGAATCTATTTTGATCTGTACCTCATCAAAAATCTAAACAATTGAAATATGGTGCATAGTGTATTGACTTCTGCTTTTTTTTTGGAGAATGACAGCTTCTGTACACATTCACTTGATTGCAAAAAAGCAGCATGAACATTCTTGAAAACATCTACTTTTGTGTTCTGTAGAAGTCATAAGGGTTTGAAATGATAAGTAAATGATGACAAAAGTTTCACTTCTGAATCTTTAATAAGGAATTTAGGCCTTCATAGTTCTTCAGAATGCATAAATAGTGAGAGGAGCCTAGAGGATTTCAGAAAAACGCTTTTCTGAGGTCCCATGCTGTTTAATAAGAACAATACCATCATTAGAGAAAAAAAAAAAAACACACAAAGTCTAAGAAACACCAAGAATCGTCTCATCCCAGAGCCTTTCCTCCTCTGTCCTGTTGTCTTCTTGAGTCGTCTTCTCTTTTCCTTTTTTCCTTTCTTTTTTGTGTTTGTGTTTGCCATCTTTTGTTTCTGTCCTGACCTCTAGGTGCTCCTCCATCTTTCCCTGTGGTTCCTCGTGCACTTCAATCTCTTGTTTGACCAACAGTTCCTCTACTTTTCGTCTCTTTGCATGCTGTCCATCCCCGTGCCTCCTACTTTTCTTGCTTGCCCTTCTTTTACTTCTGCTTTCCTCGTCTTCACTTGAGCTCCTCTCTCTTTTTCTTCTCTCCTTCCATTTCTTTCTTTCATCTTCTCTTTCTGCACTTCCTCTCCTGTCTCCTTTCTGCCTCTTTTTCCTTTCACTTGGTTCTGTATCCGACTCTTCCTCCTGGTCTCTTCTGCTCTTCCTTTGCATTTTCATCTTCCTCTTCTTTCTCTTCCTCTCTTTGCTGTCGTAACTGCTGCTGCTGTCACTACTGCTGCTAGTGTAGGAGGAGGAGTCTGAAAAAGAGGAGGGGCTAAATGATTCAGGGCTCTTTCCTCTTTTACACAGGTGACCAGGTGTGAAAGGAGGACGGATATGGGGCATATACCCCGGCCGATAGTGTGGGACAGCGCCTCTCACGCCAAAGCCAAATTGATTGACCTGAGACTGGAAGTGTGGGTGCCAGTGAGGTTGAGGGAAACCAGGGGGTGGGAAACATGGTACCAGCTTGCCAGGATGAGGCATCTCTTCTGCGTTCTGTGGACCTTCTTTCACACTCTCATCCAGATCCTTGTTTGCTTGTCCCATGGTGCCCGGTCCTGCTTTGGGATCTAGTCCCCGGGCCTTCTGCACCTGAATGTAGTCAGCCAGCTCATCCTGGAAGGAGTCGTACACTTTCTTCTGAGATTTGCACAGTTCCATGACTTTCTTCTCCCTAAGGGCAAAGATGAATGCCATTTCACTGATTTGGATGGCTAATAACAAGCAGATTAAGATAAAAGTAGTTGCATGTAAAGAAGGGATTGACAAATTTGAGTTTTCCAACAAAAATAATTATTTTATGCTAGTAAATTTCTCAAAAGAATTACAAAGAAATTGCAGGTAACAAGATTAAATAAAAAAATACAATAAAAAGGTATTTTTTTTGTCAAATATACTCCCATCTTTTAATTTATAGCTTTATTTTTTTTACAGTGTATGCAAATAAAATGCAGAAATAGTTGTAATATGTATAAATATTTAAATGATACTCAAATTCCACCTAAAGTCAACAGGAAATGTATCCATGTGACACAAAATGTATTTCTCTGATCTAATTAATTCATTTGCACAGAGAGAATATTTAAGACTAAATAGAAAAAATATATATTAAAAAGAAGAATCTATGGTTGAATTTCGCTAATGAATGCATATTTAGAATGTAAACAAGATTCATTCTGATTTCCCTTTGACTTTAAAATATTCAAAAGCCAACACGTATCAGCCACCACTTTTGATAATCTAAAACTGTCAGACAATTGCTGACTAAGCAGCCTGGCCTATATATCAACCTGATGCTAATGTAAACTTAAGTTCGATCTCCTAAAACAAGACCCAAATCCTAATGGCTGTAATAAAAACAGGGATCAGATAAAATAACCAATGAGAGCGATGTCACTCACTTGACAATGTGTTTGTTTCCCTGCATGTGTGCTTGGTACATCTCTATTGAGCTGAGCGTCAGACAGCAAATCGGGCAAGTCAGGGAGCTCGCTGTGTGAAAAAAAAAAAAAAATAGAGGGGAATAATGATTAGAAAATATCAAATGTTAAATTCTTTAAATATCAGTTAACGACCACTGAGCAGAACAATACTTCTGTTTACATAAATGGATTACATGCGACATCCTAAAACATGTATATTTTATATACTTTATATAATTATTCAACTTAAATATAATTTTTTCCAGACTATAAGTCACACTTTTTTTCATAGTTTGGCTGGTCCTGCGACTTATAGCCAGGTGCGACTTATTTATCAAAATTAATGTGACATGAACCAAAAGAAAACATTACCATCTACAGCCGCGAGAGGGCGCTCTATGCTGCTCAGTGCTCCTGTAGTCTACACTGAACACATAGAGCGCCCTCTCGCAGCTGTAGACGGTAATGTTTTCTCTTGGTTCTTGGTTCTAAATAAATACGACTTATAGTCCAGTGGGACTTATATATGTTTTTTTCCTCATCATGACGTATTTTTGGACTGATGCGACTTATACTTGGGTGCGACTTATAGTCCGAAAAATTCGGTAATTAATTAGGTTTTCATAAATATTATTGAATAATTTCTGAATGAATTTTAATATTAATAAATTGGCCAATGTTGATGTATATCAGCGTATACCATGTTCTGACTGTTCCCCCATCTGGTCCAGCATCTCTTGCCGGGTCTGGTTCCGCTGATGCTTCCGGCCGATGTAGTGCTGCTGTGCGACCATAGGGTTGTTAAAGGAAGCGCTGCACAGCGTACAATACTTGTTGGGGTCACTATGATCAACCTCTTGATCGCCCGAGCCAGAAGTGTACTGCTCCAGACTGATCTGATTCTGCACAGCACCCTCTGATGGGAGGACACCAGGAGTTGTGGATTCTAGGACGGGCAATGAAAGTTGAATTTAACAAAATAGAGTTATGACAGGTTTACCCCACAATGGTGAAGTCTCAAATTTAACAGGCTCCAATTTCATTTTACTTACCTTCAGGTGGAGGAGGAATTGTTTTTCTCATGTTCTTGGCATGAACTTTGCCCTCATAGTGTGACTTTGCCACAGTTGGAGAGCTGAATACCATGTTGCACAGCTCGCAGAACTTCTGTGCACACAGATCTCTCTGTAACACAACATGAAAAACTGATACACACTTAAAAGCAAAATATGCATATTCTGTATGATCTGTTACATACCAAAACGCCTCCACAATCTGGACTTGGCTTATTTATTTTAGCTTTCTTGTTCTGCAGGTACATTCTGACTCTTTGTGCATGTTTTTTCCCCTGGCAATAGAAACCAACGTTACAAACATGACTGAGTGCAACCTTTTAAAGTTGCCTGAAAAAACCGGATACAGTTGCATGAAAAACAACCTCACAAACCTCATAATGAGAAACTCTCTGGGACTCATAAAGCAGGGTTGCTTCACAGATGTGACAGAAGTTATCTGTCAACAGGCCTTTGAGAAGATCACTGTCGCTCTGAGACCCTGCAGAATAATCAGACAGTAAAAGCAAAAATAATGTAAAATAATGCATATTGTTAAAAAAAAAATTGTGTAAGGAAGCTTATGTGGTTTTTATAAACATGATCTCATTGGCTCAGATTTTCACAGAGCATGATTTATGATAAAAAATAGATTTCTGGAACTGTGTGAGGCTTTCAGTAACACTAGTCAACAAGAAACAGACACTACTGTACTCTCTTATCTCTAAGAAATATTAGTAGCATAATCAAGCAGTAAATAAATTTGTTCAATATTTCACTCTTATAAATCACTGGACTGAACTTAAAGTGACAATTTGCATACAAATTGTTTTACAGGTGATTTACAGAGAAATGTGTTCTTCGTGGATGAAGCCCAATGTGTGTAAGCAAAGCATACTAGTGATAATGTACCAGGTTTTTGTGGTGCAAGACTAGTATAACAAAAAAAAAACTAAAAACTAAAAGAAAAAAAAAATATTTTAACAGTTTTAAGGACACATTGACAACTATTTTCATTTTATGCCTGGTAACTAATAATTGACCGATATTAAAAATATGTTATAAAAATCATACAATTACATTTAAAGACCAATAGTTTTATATGTTACAACTGAATTTAGGCATAACATCCATAAAAAAATTTAAATTGATTCAAACTAAAAAAGAAAAGAAAATCTATAATAATACTAGCCGAATAAATGACATGTTCTTGATGCTGTGCAAAGCTATAGAGACAACTTGTGCATGCTGTGGATTCTTTTACATTATTTAATTGAATGCATTATTATACATTATTTTAATGAATGTCATGCTGAAATGTACACATATATTTAAATAAAACAGCAACGCTCATGTTATTGTGAAAAGTGTCAAACTTGGATACCACGTCTATTATTTGCATAAAAAAGTTTCAACTGGTTAGGCTGTTTGTTCCTGAATGTGTCATTGTACTATCAGCTCAAACAATCTAGACACAAATGTTGCAAGGTTGTGGATCCTAAAATTGCATAAAAACATAACTAAATTTGCATTTATTAAGGTCAACTTTTTGTACTGCTGTCTAAAAGAATAGGTACATTAAGCCCTATATATTGAGAAACGAGTTTATTTATTTAAATTACATTAGTTCAAGAAATAAAAATAAACAACTCGAGCACTAAAACGTTCTGAAATTTCACAAACGAGCTGTCACTTTCCATAACAATGGCAACGGAGGATTATTATGAGGCTAATAAAAATGCATTCACTATGGTTACTTGGCTAGATTGTTGCTTAATCGGCGAATAATCGATTTACACGATAGTATGATTAATTAAAACCACATTTTGTGTCTTAACATGTATTTTCAGCCGATGTGTGGTGCCAATCGACTTAAAAACACACCAGATTTTTAAAAAGGGATTGTGTGGCGATTGTTTAAGGTGAATGATGGATACTAATATTTAGCCTAGCCTAACGTTAGCTTGTTGGCTTGCTAAGCTTTATTACCACCCATGGATCCATCTCAAACAACTCAAACACAAGCATTCGATGCAAATAATCTCCACATGACTGCATTTTTGACGTTTTTGAAGGGTTTCAACTGATAAGACTCACCTTCTTCAACCTGAGAAATATTGGTGTTAGTGTTTTGTACTGTTTCTGGATTGATATCGTCTGTATTTTTGATTTTGTCTGTTTCCGCACACTGCGGAGAACACGATACACTAGCTTGAAGTTCGGACATTTTTTATACCTGGAAATAAATCAAAACTGTAGCTGATTAAGCTAAAAATGCCAAAGAGCTCAACATGGCAATGGTTAAAATATTCAAGGGAGGTTGATATGCGCATGCGCAGTATGATTAGATTTCTTTACGTGCCAGCCACAGAATTAAGCAGATGCTTACTGCCATCATCTGGTGTTTTTATGCTATTGATCTAGTTTATTTAAAAACCTTAAAATAAATGTTACTGTATGAAGCAAATTATAAATACAGCGGTAAGCAGTTTCTAATAAAAAAATGATTTAACAGTAAGCTAACTTTAGAATTTATGTTAAACAATAGGCCTAAATAAAATATGCCTATAGTTTAATATGTATTTGTTAAACATATAGAGGTTTTGGATATAGAGGTATTTGGAGGTTAATGAAAAAAGCAATCAGCATATATCATTCTGGCAGACCACACAATTAAACTATATATGAAAAAAAAAAAAAAAAAAAACAGTTAAGTGACATTCAGCCAAGTATGGTGACCCATACTCAGAATTTGTGCTCTGCATTTAACCCATCCAAAATGCACACACACAGAGCAGTGAACACACACACTGTGAGCACACACCCGGAGCAGTGGGCAGCCATTTATATGAAATATTTACAACCAAAACATAGCCTACATTGGCCCCTAGAAAGTTTTTGCACACTTAAGCCACTAAGTGTATGAATTTGCATTCAGTTTAATCTGATGTAATTTAATTTTAGTGAATATACAGGTTGTTCAATTAGTAACTGTGGAGCCATTTCTTTAACAGTCTAAAGTAAATGATGATAATAAAATTCTCAAAACATTTGCAGCTTGCTTGAATTTGCTTAAGGAGTTTCTTTAGAATAATAAGAAATACCAATTGTTAAAACATTTTATTGTTATAAAGACTATTTAGAAATACAGATAGGTGTAGTAGTGTTGTTGTAATAGCTATTGCTTTACAATAGATTGTAAGTAGAACCACAGTATGTCCTGCACAAATTATGACCTTTTTGTAGAATGAGGGAGTGTTCCAAACATTCCAAAATCTTCTGTTATCTTTTTAAAATGTTACTCCTAAAGGCGTGTCCACTGGCGCAGCAATCTAGAGTCATTCTTGTAGGACTAATGTGATGGAGACCAGTTTTATTTACAAAGTTTTGCCTCATTCGATGTCTCCTGCCTCTATTCAATATAGCTGACACAAACAGCATGCTCTGAATATAATTATTCCTGTCATTTATGAAAAGTATTTAACAACATTTCAAGCTTCACTAGATAAAGTTCAACTATTTTAAATAGATGGATAAATACGGTTACTCTGCAAATTAAAATATGCACAATTTTCAAGAATATGTAATGACTAACCTAGGAAATCGTTTGAATAAATACAAAACTAAAAGGTCAACTGAGTAACCTGAGCGTGTAAATAATAAAATTTTAAAATCACACATCTACTGAAAAATCTCACACTGGAGATTGTCAGTGTTATTTCTGTTCATCAAAACAACAACAACAACAAAAAAACACACTCACACAGCAGCATAAAACATAAATGCATCCCAGATGGGTGCACCAGACATTAAAACAAAACCAATCAAATGTGTTACATCTCAGTCCTGCCAGTCCAGCACTGGCGTAGTGTTTTGAAATACTGGGAAAACAGACTCATGTTCATGTTGACACAGGTGCCAGACCATAATACAATAATAGTTCAGCAGTAGAAGCAGGCTCATGACAACCAAGGCCAAAAAGACCAGAAGGGCCACCACAAGACTCTTTCTGGTGCAAAACAGGTGAGATGACCAGTGCTCACTTTGGGAACCTTCCTCCAGTGAGTGTTTAGGCCTGAAGTGTTTGGACAGGCAGTGTTTAATCCAGGTCCAAGCAGGAGCAACAGGTGAAAATAAGCATGCCTCACTCTCCCCCATCGTCACAGAAAGAAAAAGCTTCTTGACCACAGAGCAACCGTCACTATACCACCTGCCAGCCAGAGTCTGAAAAAAGAAACATACAGCGGTCACATGGATTAAGCAGTCTAGTGCAAGTAATAGCAACAGCAGCAAATTAAATCTTATCCCAAAAAGAACTAAAAATATCTTTTGTAGTCTGGTTTCTTTAATGAAATAATAAGATATAAATATATGTCTAAAATCGCATATTATATAACTATGTATATTGTACAATCTGCCATGCCCACAGGATTCTCTTCAATAGATCACGCATGCGCTGGTAACGCTGAAGGAAACGAACTCTGAAACAGAATCTGCTTTGGAGGTTATGTTCAGAAAATAAGTTGCTATGGGTAACTTACCTTAAGAGTAAAGGTTACCTGAGTTTATCCGCTTACCCCTAAACATACCCAGTTATGTCACATATCCTTCTTATACCCCCACCCCACCCCAGACTTCGGGGACAAGTCCCAAAACCCCTTATCAACTACATAGCGACGCCATGGCAACCCTTAGGAATGTCAGCTTTCCAACAAACCAGCACTTCTCACAAACAATCTTGTCGTTATTAATGTAAAGGCTATCAATAACAAATTATCATGGCATTTCGTCGTAAACGTCGTAAAACGCTTTAAGAATCTGTTATTTGTCAAATTTCTTTTTCTTTTCAAAATGTAACTTTACGACAGTGATGACAACGGTGGATTTTTTTATGACAGAAATGTATCCGTGGCAGCATATTTTGGCGCAAACTCTGGAGAGGGAAAGGTAAATGTAAACAACGCTGAAAACAGAATTTTGTAATAATTATTTTCCCACTAATGTTGTTCGGTCTTTCACTTAAATTATTTACACTAGAGAATAACAACGTTGAAATGAAATGAAAAAAAAAAAAGAATCCCTCCACCTGCGTTCAGTCAACAGATCAAGAGCAGGCAACACGACGCGATTCTGTCCTAAACGCAAGCGCGCACATTGTTGACGATAATTGAACAGTTTGTCGTGTCGCAACATGGTGTGAAACAGTTTAGCAGTTAAAAAACAGTTCTTAATACGTTTCAATAAATAAGTTATCACGTAGTTTTGCGCAGCAAAGACTAAAGTAAGCTCACCTGTTGCAGACGTCAGTGTTTGCAAAGGAACAGTCTGTCCTCACTTATGGTGATACCGCCTCTTAAATACGCTGTCAAATTCAGAATAAGAGATTAAAAGATTACTATTTTGACCACTACCCCCATAACATCTGACTAATGTATGCATCTCCACCTCTTTAAATCTGACTGAAGATCTTGAACTTCTGGGTAATAGGTATCTGTTTAACTATTTGTGCATTATTTACACGCAGGCTTCTTAATCAAACCGGGGACATTGCATAGATTTATGTTGTTTTTATACACAGGTACAGTAGTTGTACACTTTATAACCTAACCCTAGCAGAAAAATCTACATTTTCACAAGTTTATATATATATGTATAAGTTTTCCTCTCTTCTGAGTACAAATGTATCCTCAGAATTGGGCAGGCACACATACAAATAAATTAATTAATGTATATTTGTTTAGTGAATACAATGTTTTGCTCACAAAATTGAAAAGACACTTAGTTGTTGTATGCAACTGACATGGCACAAATTTATTGGCAAACAGAAATGTTATTTCTATATATTTTTCTCAAAATGCAAACATTTGTTCATTTGGAGAAATATCTAAAATTAACTGAAACATGATGTAACACTTAGGATATGCTCAGGATATGTGTGTTACTGTATGTGATGTAATTTATGCGATTGTGTTTGTGTGATATTAACAGTGTGACAGTTTCTCATAAAAACACTCCTTTTTTTTCAACATCTTAAAGTCATCTGCAATCTAGCAGTCCAGGCAACATAAACTGAATTCAGTGTTTACATGCCCTGAAATCAGGTATAATACATAGTTCTTCTTAAGTACAAACCACATTCATTGACTCAAGCAATGAGAAAAAACATACTGTACACCTGTCAGTTTGAAAAGACTAAAACCTAAAGTAGTGTAACTTAATAGTAGTAAACTGAAGATATATGTGGTATGCACTAATTTGACACAGTTTAACTCTAATATATATCAGAAACAAATATGTCTAAATCTTTTGAAATACGAAAACTACAAAAGGAGTGTTTTGTTAAAAAACAAACGGCTGACATTTACATATAATATATTTCGCATTCTCAAATGTGCATTTTCATATCAAGTATCAGTATTACAATCAACATTTGGCAAATTGCATAATCTCCATATGCATATAGCTTCCGACAGATTCACATTAAAGTGCTATAGGTGATCACTCTTATAGGGGATTTTCCATGGGTCATAAAAATAGCATTAAGTGAACATTTACAGTAAGCAGTCCTTATTTGTACAGCTTTTATTGATGATTCTCAACCCCAGAACTTGGGAACGGGCCAGTTTTTTCCATCTAACTAATAGGTGTATACGAAACTACAGCACCAATGTCAAAAATAAATGGGCACACTTGGGGTTTTCTCACGTAAAAGGTCTCTGAGGTCGTCTGTGGGGACGACACACAGAGAGGATTTTGCATGAGACACCAAGTGCTAGTTGGATGAAAAAACTCGGCCCCTTGATGCACCCTTCAGACTGAAGTTGAGAACGACTGCATAAGAACTTTAAAGAGGAAGAACTGTTGAGTTTGAAGGAGAGTTTGCAATTAACTGATGTGCAGTAAGCCACATCTTAAATCAAACATTTTAACTGTATACTTTTTCTTGTCCATAAACTTTCAGGGACAAATTTGCATGCAAATTACATGCAAAGAGATTTTAGAATATGAAAGATAATGATATTTGAAATAGCGCAGATAATGTGCTTGACTGGCTGAGTTTTCGCTTTATAGACTTTATAGACAAAGAATGAAAAACAATGAACAGAAAGCAAGTAAAACAATACAAAATGTATAGAAGATAAATATATATAAATGATGACTATAATTAATCTTATACAACTAGTTAATTATCTTAATACTGACCTTAGAATTGGCCTTGAGACATGTAAAAGTTTTGTTCTTTGTTCTAAATTATACTGTACAATACTTAAACCACTTAATCAACGTAAGAATAAGTACTAGGCTAATACTAATAAGAAATATTTCTACATAATCATAAAGAAATAATTCAGAAGTTGTTCTGGTGGATGGAATGATAGTGTATATTAATTTTAGCATCGAGCTATAAAGTTGTATGTGTTTATGTGTTTATATGGTCTGTGTGTTCGCAGTGCTCCAGTGCATGCCATTCCCTGCAGTCCACCATCAAGTCCCAACAGGTTCCACTGGCTCTTCATAAAGGTGAAGTGGCTCAGTAGTTCTCGTCCATGATGGATCCATCGTTCGAAACCCAGATGAGTGGTTCTACAATGCTCCTCTCTAGTTCCATCTTGTTTGTCTCTAAAGAATGAGCATGTCTTTATGTTAAACTCTCCCTCTTTCTCTGCCTCACACCACCGTGCTGACAGACGGGTCGGACAAGTTGAGTTGGCCCGTAATGTCTGTGGGTGGGAATTGCTGTAGAAATGGAGAGAAGGTAGAAAACACACAGGATAGAGAAAATTAATGCGACTGTTACCTTTCCTCTTCTCCAAAAGCCCAGATTGGAATTTCCTTCATTACCCCCAAGGCAGCATGTAGCATGCAAATCCAAAACAAGGACTCAACCATTGAATGTTTCAGATGTCATCATAAAGCATTGGACTAAATTTTGCCAAGGATCTGAAACATTAAAAAGGCTAAGTTTCACAATTGAACTCAACGCATCAAAATTCGGTAACATCCAAGGAGGTGATACAAATTTTAAAGAGTGTGGGAGAAGTGTACTTCCAGCTATCTTGCTGCCTTAGGTGGTATTAAGAATAATATTCAAAGAAGAGGAAGCAGGTTCTTTGTTGTGAGATGGTTTTAGGTCACCTAATAACCTATGTGTTATTTATGTTGGAATTATTGGGGCAAAAGTCAAAATGTATTTGGACGCTTGCGACACACTTAAAAATATGAATGTCAGTGCATTATATAATGAAGTATAAAGCAACTGGCATCTGCAAACAAGTGAATTTAACCGATGACCTTTGTTCCAAGCTATATTTGCAGTTGCTTTTAACCCACTTGGCTCAATGTGATTTCTAGTGGATATCAGATCCCCTCACATTTGTGCTGGCGCCCTTGCGGAGTAAACAAAGTTGTGGTTCATAACATTACCAAATGGACATTGGTTGCATTTTTGAATTTCAGCCAGAATTTTCAACCAAAAAGTGTCCAGGAGGAAATACTTATAAATCTTCATTTAGTATATTTGCAATAGCAGTATATATTTGTTTGTATTTAAATGTAAAACCTATCAACCAAAGTATTTCACCTAAAGTTTGTTAATGCACAAAAATATCAGTCGCTTCCATATTTTGATGTCTAATGCAATGACATTAATACATTTTTAAACTTGGCTCAAATGTTCAAATACTTTCTGGCCCACTGCATATTCATATCTGATATATATATATATTTAATTGTCATTCAGTTCCTGTTTCCTCATCTCAAGCTTAGATGTGTTAGAAGGGCAACAAGCTGTTTTCTCACATGGGCATCTGCTGTGCCACGTAGGCAAAACACTCAGTGACATGCAGGTGCCCAGTCAGAAGGCAATTAACACAACAAAACAAATTGTTTTTTTCTTTAAGTTTTTGTAAGCTATAAAATGTCTCTCAGTGAGGCTTGCCAGGTTGCAACAGCAAGGACATTTTGATTCAAACAAAATATTTTGTTCTGACAGAATTATCATTTTAAATTCTGTTCCTTGCTGTGGCAAACTGTGAGATTGAGGCACATAGAGCTTTATTGGTTAAGCTGAAAAACATCTGCTAATCAAGACTGACTATATGACCCTAAGGATTACATTTTCAAAAAGTAAAATGCATATATTGATGGAAAAGCAGCAGCAAAGAGTTCCAGATGGTAGTAATTCTTTTTCTTTCTTTGTTTTTGTGAAAACAAAAGACACATGCTACATTTGGATGTTTAATTTCAAAATAACATTTCTTATTAACATAAATATTACGTTCAAAATTAATCATACTTGTTATAACATGTGTCCTCTTTTATAGCTTACTCTTTTTTTTAATACTATGCCATTGCCAGTAAATAAGCTTATAAGCTCAATAAACGATGCAACATCTCTAAAAGCCATATCTTAAGGCAAAAGTTCTCATTGCCAAGATCATCATCATATTGCAGAATAAATGTATTCAGCAATACTTCTGATGATAACGGGAGGCTTTTCTTTTCTTTTAAATGTTATTTTTTCCTTTTTTCTTTCTTCCTTGGTGTTGCATCAAGAATGCCCTTAGCACGCCTTAGTGAGCATGAGAGTTCTTGTTATGTTCACTTAGAAGGCTTCCTGTTGGCACTTCCAAATTAAGCCCACAGTGCCCCCTGGTGAGAGACAGTGAGTCAGCAAAAGAGACAAAAAGTGTGTGTATCATCACTACCACAAAAAAATGCAACTACTTCTACCAAGGCAACCAAAACACAGTCTCTAATTCTATGACAGATATATTGCATGCTTGCAGAGGAAGAGAGAGGCTGTGTAGCATGTACATCATGTGGGGGACGTCGACAGTTATAAATCCATATACATCCACTTATATAGAAAGAGAGGTGACACTGATATCAGGAAATAAAAGGATGGTTAAACACCATGGATGACTACTATTGTTTTTCTCTTTTTACCTGGATTGTTGTGCCTTTTCTTCACCATTCACCACCCCAACCCACTCTCCCCATTTTTTTAAACACTTAAAAAGGAAAAAAATATGTAACATAATTCCTAAACAAAATAATTAGAAAATGTAATATTTTGTTTAGGCCCTCTTTAATAAATTGGGGTGCCATAGCAAATCATATTAAAGTTAACCAAAATCAGCTGTTTTGTAGAAAATTTGTAGACTTGATCTGTTTATAGATTATACTAAATACAAGTACGTATATTATATTAATTCATTTACTGCACACATTGAAACTTGATGTATCTTGCCAGGTTTATGTCATTGATATCAAACGTCATTAGTTCTTGCATGTTTTATGACTTATTTATAAGACTTTTATAGTACTTTTATCATGTTTTTTAGAGCTTGAGAGCCCTTGGTCACGGTCTTCTATTACTGAATGGAGAAAAGCAGCTTGGACATCCCACTATCTCCTTTTGTGTTCCACGGCAGAAAGATAATTATACAGATTTGGTACAAAATGATGGTGAGTAAACGATGACAGAATTTTCATTTTCAGTGCCCATTCCCTGAAATAAACTTGGTTAGGACCTTAAACAAAACAGTTCAAAAGAAAAACATTGTTAATTGATGATTTCAAAGTCTGAAAGGGAAGTTCCGCTGTTTAAAAAAAAAAGTTAGTCCGCATGGCATGGTTGCTCTGATCAAACACCACAACACCAAAGCATGCCGTCAGGGAAACAAACATCGCAAGATTTGACTGTTCATATCAATAACGTCAGGCAGGTTTTGGGACGAGAAACACACAAGTACGCACAGCACATCCCACCAAAAAGAGGCACACACGTTCACCCTCACGGACACACACTCCACATCCAGGGGTTGCAATAGGGAGAGAAGCAGCCCAGAAACATCAGGCATTGTGCAGCGCCCCCTCCTCTTGGAACAGTTCTTAGGTTAGAACCTTTTCCCTGATCACTGGGTCCTAAAACCTTACTCTTAAGGATGGCTGAGCTCTTAAGTCCTAACTGACAGATGGGGTCTGGATGGTGACTTGATGACTGACTGACAGACACGTGGCCGAGATGCCAGGAATGGAGGAATAACCAGAGAGAAATGCGGCTCTCTTGGCTTCAGACATGACATGTCATTTAAGACAGAAGAAAGTAGATACAGAGAGAGAAGTGGAAGAATAGGACGAGAGAAAGACAGACGCAGAAAGAGGAAGAGAGACCGGCCGAGTAAAAAGAGATGCCATTCCTTAACCTCCTTACCGTGTCTTTGGAGGACCTACGTCTCTTGATGCTGGAGGCCAGGGTGGTACTGATGGACCTAAAAGAGGGTTTCTTTTTTGGGTCGCTGTCTGCTCTACCACTTTTCCTATCCTAAAATAAATATACGTAGAACAATTATTCATGTTCTCTGGCTGGTTTTCAACTGCCAAAACCACATCCCCTAGTTCCCCGTTGATAAGCTATATTAAATCCAACGATCTATAAATATGAATGGAAGTCAGACTTGTTTGACATAAAGAATTGGAACACTTTTAGATTCCCAAATGAACTTCCTTTGCATCTGTTTTGTGCCGTTTCATAAAATCTTCCTTTTAACACTTTGTGGTTTTGGCATAGAAGATTGGGACTCTTTTGCCCCCTTCCCTCCCACTGTCCAACAAAGGTGCCCAACACGGCTACTCTCTGGCCTCTACAAATGGTACGAAGGTATAGCACAAGACTGGGTGTGTTTGTGTAAGAAAAGGTCGAATTAAGGTATTCTTACATCCTGAGTCTCTACAGAGGAAGAGGGCTGCATTGGGGAGGAAAAAAGAAAAATAAATGAATATTTATCCACTTGCTTTAAAGATCATATGACTTTAAGATCCAAAAGCAAAAGCAGAAGGCAGCAAAATGGTTTGCTGAGGAAATAATGACATCAAAGCCAAGCAGTCTGTAATATCACAAAACAAAACAACACTCTTATAGGGAAGTAGGGCAACCAATAAAATGCAATAATACTGATCAATACATGAATACTTATAAGAACCCTCTTTGAGCGTTATACTTTTGTAGGGTATAACGGAAATCCACACCACACATGTAGTAAGGAATGTGTGAGGGAGTTGGGTAAAATGTGGTGTGAATTTCATTTAGACTCATGCAGAGGGCAGTAGGAGCAAGGTGTGGATAAAGTAAGCAAAATGTGACAAGCATACAGTTGACTTTGACTGATGGAAGACTCTCAGGATCATTTCTTGCGGCCCTTTAAAAGTTTCTGAATATCATCTGACCCCTTCTACCACTTTGGGACTTACCACAATGTCTTTGCAATCTAAGAACAACTTAGCCAAAAAAAACACACTCTTGTTTGTCCTGCTTCAATTTTGTGCTTTACAGAAAGAAAAAAATATATTAATAAGTCCTATTTGCTTGTGGTTAGAGCACTGTCTATGCATTTAGCATGCTGGAGCCACATAGACCACCGGCACAGTGAGACACATAAATGGCTGCGAGCTTTAAAACAGTATCTCATCAGAACACATTCACGGTTCACTGAGTTTTGCATCATCATTTTTTAAAAGTCTTTCCCTTTTGTTTTCTCATTTTCCTGAAGGCAGTGCACTTCTGAATGGACTCTGCCATTACCATTAATCATTTTAATGTGGGCGTCATGTTTCTGACATCTCTGTGCTTTTGAAATGACAACGGAACAGCCCAGTGGACAAAATTGCAAATTGGGCAGGTTATTCAGAAGTGCAGTGTGTGTGTTACACGCAGTTCCCTGAATGAAGGTGCAGTACACACAAGTGCAAATGGGGTATTTGAATATGGACATTCATAGAAGTAAAAAAAACAAACATTGATATTTATACTCAAGCTTGCAAAGATATCACCATCAAAATTTTGTGTAAATTCCTATACAGAAAGGAAGAGCTGACAAAAAACATGTAACACCACAGTGAATGATCCATACAAACTAATGTTTAGTGATACATTTATATTTAAATCAACACTTCAATTTTATCTGACATAGGTGTTCTAGACTCCAATTTTAAAGTGTTTTTATCCATCCTAGTGTATGTTTGCTTGACCTTTCTGCATAAGAGCCTACATGCATATACATACAGAGACAATTAAATGTGATGCATATGAGAGACATTGACAGTAAATTGACCTGCTCACAAAGACAAGCAACTGTGATCTTACCTTCCACTGCTACTGCTGTTTATTATATTATCAGTCAGCAGCTCTGACCTTTTGTCATTTTGAAAAAAGAAGCAGCTTGAGGCTCTCAAAGCCTCACCGTACTTCTACCCAGCCCATACGCTACTGGCCCACCCCTTACCAAATATCATAGTCCCACTGGGAAGACCTCCCAGGACTTCTCACTCGAAAACATTGGTCTTAAAGGATATACCTGTACAGGTGAGCTAGAGCTTGTTGCAGACATTTCAGTTGGACTGTGTTAGACTATAAACTGGGCTTTTGAAATATTTACTTCTGTAACATGTTCATGTAATATTATTACTTGTTCTGTTTTTTAAAGGATATATGCAAAGACTCATTAAAGGTTGAGGCTGGGACTAATGACACCAATTAGCACTCTGTCCTATTTTTTCCTGTTCTTTTTAGCATAGCCTTTTGATGTATACTAGCAGTACCTAATCAGCATTACCTTTTTATATCACAAACATTAATTTTCCAGCCCAAATCATCTTCAAATATTTCAATTTCATCTAACTGAAATACACTAAGTGGTTTGAAGCATTTAAGTGGTTCATGCCATGAAAGTAGCTTCGTATTCTGATGGATAACTAAGCATATCAGCTATTTTAAAAATACTGATTCGCGTAGCAAGGATGACGTGGCAACAAAATGGATCAGCTTGTTTTACATACTAAAGATGGAGTCCCAGCCGCACCCACAGCTTGACTCCCTGAGCTCTCCTTATTGTCCTGTTGGGACAGACAAGAAGAAGGAGGCTGATTGAACCAGAGCAGCCTAGACAATCCCAGGCCCTTTTGGAAGCTTAAGAGCACACAATGGTGATTGCCCACCTTTGCTCACCACACCAAACAGTGCAACCAAAGATCTGTTTTTAACAAAGGTAGGAATGAAAAACTTGGGAACTAAAGCCCAGTACAAAAAGTTGTTCATATGCAAAACTCTGTTGGGAGGTCATTCCCTTGTGTTCACCCTTCTTTTACCTCTTGTGTTGTAGGAGAGAGCTACCTTACCTGTAGGTTCTTCCTCCAAACGTTGACGGCCGCAAAGGCTAGCTGCATCTGCTTCCTGCGGGCGTCTTTATGGCGCTTATATGCAATCTCAATGAAGATGAGGAAGATTCCTGCTGCAATGCCTCCAGCAACTAGCATGAAGACACCTGTGAATGAGAGAGATTAATGAAACTGTTAGACTATTTACATAGGCACAGTATTTTTCGAATCAATCCACTGAGGAGCTGGAGGGGGTGGAGCCTCTGTGTGATGGAATCCTAAATGTATTGGCCACATATTTGGTGCCTGCTGCTGAAAACCATGCAAAATGGATGAGTGTTAAAGGTTAATGAGTTTGTTACAAATGTGAACATCAACACAGGTGAGCATAAAATGACAACTAAAAGCATTGGACAAAAAAAGGCCCCAATACCTTACCTACTGTACCTTTTTTGTCCAATCTTTTTTAGGTTTCTCTGTACCCGAAATGGACCATACCTGCCATATTCTCAAAGGTGAGTGTGGCTGGGGCATTGCTCCTTGAGTCACACTCCTGGTATCTCACCCAGGTTTTATCTAGGTCTTCCATGAAGCCGTTCTCATGGGAACTGCAAGAGGTGGTGAAGAGCAGGAAGAGAAGTTCAAAAGTTAATAAGTTGTTTTTGGTAGAAAGTACCATAAATCCCAAAAGTCACCACACCACCATCAAATAAACACAAAGACACATATGATCAAGCACACAGACAACAGAGCAGGGATGAAATAGGGGAAATACATA
>NW_020525729.1:0-62100 GCF_003368295.1 Carassius auratus
CTCGGGAGGTCATTTGCAGTTTAAGCAGCCAGAGTCTTCACTCGCAGTTTAAAGTAGCTGTTGGCTAATCGCAACTGTGTACGTGTTTTTCAAACTAAACGCATCTCAACATCTTAAACTACCTCAGCAGTCCTTTTATTTTAGGGAGATGGTTCAAAAACCTTCTAACTGTTGCTTAGGACTCTCTTCCATCACATTCTGTGACAGATATTTAGATATTGACAGATATTTTCAATACTTCAAAAGCTCCATCTGTACAAATATCACTGTCACCGCATCTACAGAGTCCTTTTTTCAATAAAATTACTTGTTTGTGCATATAAACATTGCTCTTTCAAAAATGTATCACAATGTACACATTTCCAAAATAAAGTAAAAACTGTTAAATGTGTTAATTATTGCGACAGATGATGAACTTTGCAATGTAATAAAAAAGATAACAAAGCAGTCATTCATCAAATTAGTGATTTATAGTTTTAAATATTTTGTAATTAATAATTGGTAATTGATTATTTTTTAATGTGAAAATAGTTTTCATATGGACTACCATCAACACACCTAAAGGCAACCCCTCCACCACCACCACCACATGCCAACAAGATGTATTTGAAGTGAATGGGTGCCGTCAGTCTAAAAAGCTGATAAAACATCACAGTAATTCACAAGTAATCCTCATGACTCAAGTCCATAAGTTAACATCTTTATGAAGTGAAAAGCTGTGTGTTGGTAACAATCAAATCATCATTAAGGTGAACTAAGGTAAACTTTAAGTCACTTCTGGCAAAATAAAGTCATCCATAATAACATTCCAGTGGGGGAAATACATGAATAAACAAATAAATCATCTTCTGTTGTCCTCTCACATTAAAATCCTCTGACATGTTTAGACTTGTTCTGGATAACTTTTCATGTGAGAATGCAATAGTATAGCAGTTATGACTGTCAATATAAATGTTAACATAAAGTGATAAAGAGAATAACACTACCTTGCATAAATTCCTCATAATAATTCCAAATAATACAATGTATTCGCTTCTAAAGCACGTATTTAAAAATCATTCACAGTCCTACTCAATATAAACTCATGTTCAAACAAAAAAGTCAGATGTGGTGCACCTCAAGCTGTGTCGCTGTGAGCATTGCTGGAGGGCAGCAGCAATATGGAAGACTGAAGTAGAGACAAAGAGGAAAGAGACAGAAAAGAGAGCAAGGTTGAGAAGGTCTGTTCATCTCCAGCATTCTATCCACGAATGCACTGTTGTCTCCCCGTCTACGACTGTATACACTCCGGTTCTTCTTTAGCCAAGATTTGGATTAAACAAAGACATGCTCAACATCCTGTTGATGTGAATGAACAATATTTCAGTCCCTCAGAGACTCTGAGATGCAGATTGTCAGTGGGCAGGTTTTTAAATCTTCCTATAAGCTGAAAATCTGTGTCAAGCACCTGTCCAGATGGATGTGCATATAATTATTACTTTTCACAATTTTCCAGACACCATGTAATAACTTAAGCTGATGTTTTTTTCTTGCCTTTCACATTATCGTGTCGGTGAGATTAGGAAAAGGAGTGCTGCACAGTGGAATACAGCAGCTGAACATTGTCTTTATAGATGACACGTGGGAAATGTTTGTGTTTTTTGTGTCTAGAGAGCTAATAATCTTAATGATCTCTGGTCTACCCACATCCGTGGGCAAAATACACCCTGAGCATTACCACACACTCTATCTCCTCTTCTACCACAATTCAGTGCTCAAGTGCAATTCATATTGATCTGTATTTCTAAATCCTGCTCCTAGGGATCCCAACTTATGTGACATTCTTGATTAAACTTTAATCACATTTATTTAACTTTAATACTAAGTAAACACAGTCCGAGTAAGAATATACATTGTAAGAATATGCATAGGCCTAAGTCCTTTCTAGCCTACTCTATATACATCAGTATTCAAACACAGTCCAGATGCTCAGTATTCATGAATCTAATGCATCTACTTATATTCTAATGCACAAAAACCAGTAGACACTGTGCAAATGATATTAAAGGTTTGTGAAAAATGTGCAAATTGTGGAAATGGTGCATGTGCATATTACAGTAGCCTACAGTACATGTTTAATCTATAGGCATGCACTAGTTTTATGGACTATATAGCTCCGGAAAATAGAGCATTAAAGAGATTAGCACAATCAGAATGGCTCTTAGTGGTCAGTCATTCATGAACGATTCATTCATTGCATCTGTTAAGTTACAAATAGTTCCTTATTGGAGCCGGTTCTTTTCAGTGAATTGAAAACGTAGAGCTGAACCAATCTGACTCTTAGTTCACTTCTTGACCAAATGACTCTTAAGTGTTGGTTCTTTAAAGTGAATCATAAACATACAGCACAACCACTGTAGACTCATTCCCGACTGAATCGCTCTAATGACTCTATTCTTTAAAGTGAATCGAAAACATACAGCATGATCAATGTAGACCAATTTCCTCAGCGAAACGAAAGTTACTTCTTCTCAATGACTCGAACACAAGCATCTAACAACTCTTGAGACAGGATTAATCAGTATTGTGATGATTCTACATTTTTGATTGTTTAATATGTCTATACATGCAGATATACCACAACATACCGTATACACAGAACTTCAAAAACAGGTTATTGCAAGTCAGATTAATATTGACATCATAGCCATGAGCACATTAACATTAATATATCAATCTCTATTCAGTAATTATCATATAATCAGAGCAGAGTTTTACTAATAGAAAACCTTTAAAACCACATCATAACCTGCCTGAATAATTTTGAGGTTCAATAGTCATGCTGTTTATGTGCAAAAATACTTGATTTACAAAACAAGCTGCCATTCTGGAAAAAATTCTTCAAAAAAGTTGTGTATTTTACTAGAATTCTGTACAATATGTCTACGTGCTGAACTTCGGCAGATGTTGAGGTGGTGTCGTATGCTATGCCATTCTGAGTGAAAAATGTGTTTATGTTGTCGATTTAAAACTATTCCAACACAATCAACCACAATATGTTCATCTGTTAGTAATTTCACTTATAAACCTGTTGTTTAGAGGCCAAAACATACCAGTAATTTTGAGTTTCCTACACTTAAAAGTTATCTTCAGTGGGTTTGCATTAAAAATTTTAAACAACACTTTTTAAAGCTGTCAGTTCAATTCCTAAGTGATGCCTTGTCCCAAGTACCCACACTTGTGGTCTTGAGCTCTTGAGAGTGCATGCAGTTAAATCCACACTATCTTGAATACTGCTCCGGAGCGCTATTCGAGGCTTAGTGTATCCCACCATGCATCATGTTTTTAGAATAAATCATGAGAATTTTTGCCAAGATCTCATGAGTGGTCAGGGAAATCATTACAATGTAAGCGTAATATTGATAATAATAATTAGATATTTATATAATTTGGTAGAAAAAACAAAGTGTTGCATATTTATTTATTTATTTATTTTTTGGTTGCAAAGATGAGTAGTGGTAACATTGCAACAGCTTTTATCACTTAATTCGAAACACCACAAATTAAATTGTGCCATGTTATAGGGACGATGAACAGACATTTAGAAGTTAATTTTAAAATGCAAAGTATTAAAATCTAAATAAAGCTATGGAAAACCATTTTTTTAAAACAAAGGTCCTCAAAGGGAGTGCAACTGGCGGCCATCTTTGGCTAAACCCACATGGCAGCTACTTTCTCAGGTAAGCACAGCAACTATTTACTTGACCTGTTAAATGTCAAAGATTGTGGGTTTTAATAACCAATGTCAAATCTGCAAAAAACATAAACCCCAAAACTTTTGAAAAGTATAATGTCACTGACAGTAGTCCATAATGTTTGTAGTGCATAAGCTGTCAGCTGTTTGGTGACTTTTAGAACTAAGAGGCTAGTTTTGTCCTGCAGTGCTTTTATGACATCACTCTTAAAAAAACAAAATCTATAAAATCTTTAAAATTATTATCAAATATTGAAATTATGGCTTATGGATTTGAGTTTGTCATCACGTCTAAGGTATTTGGCACTTCCCCATTCATCAATAACAAACCCTTTTCAAGTGGTTAATGAGTATTTTACTATATTTATTTGTATTTTCTTAGTTTCATTCTTTTATGTAAACAAGCTTACTGATTAGCATTTTTTTTATTTATATATTACTGAGCCAAGCCATTTTCTCATATAAACAGACATGAGAAACAGTTAATTGTTTATGGGTCTTTGCCAGAAGTGAGCAGCTGGCTGCTTAAGTCAGTGTCAGAAATGGACTTTTTATAGAGGGACAACTTACCACCCTGGAGTTTTTTTTCAGGGACATTTTTAGTTTCATACGGGCATGATTTTTACCCATAATATGGATTTTGGTTATACAAAATGTTCTTTTTAAAGTGCCCCATTATGGATTTTTTTTTAATTCCCTTTCATGCAGTGAGTAACACAGCTTTAAGTGAATGAAAACATCCTGCAAAGTTTTAAATCTGAAAGTATAAAGAGAGTATAAAGTTATTGGGCCTCATTCATGAAACACGAGCAGAATAAATGATTTGGTAAAATGTTCATGAAGGCATTCTGCATAGATTTTCGAATTCATGAAACAAAAATAACATAATATAATCATGATACAAAATAAATGTACACCTGCTCCCTACCAGGTGTAAATGGTTTTTGTCAAACTGATGACAATGAATTTTGATGCACTGCCATAATTCATTTGTCCTTGGTCTCTTTTTTTATTTTTATTTATGATTGTTTGATCGATTAATTGCAGCTGAGTTGATAATTGTAAAAGGCAGTGCTCGTCAATTTTACTATTTACCCAGCCGTATAAATACCTAAACATCCTACTTGTACAATGACTGCCTAAAACGATTGAAAAGTCAATATTACTGGTTACTGCTTTTTTATATTTAGTTAAAATTTTAGATACTAGTAGGCTAGTACATTGCAGCTGTTAACATCCCAAACCATAGCAACTAAAGTGTCTCATCTGGAAAAATGCTGTGCCACAAAGTGTTCTCAAGTGCCACCTGCCAGTCATTTTAAGAAGAGTGCCTGACATTTTTACAGCTGGTTAAAACACTTTGGTGGAAAAAATGTTATTGAATATTTATTGATAGGCATATGGCCTAGTTTTTCCTTGCATTTATGCAATATACTGGAGACAAACCTGAGAAAGGAAACCAGAATATTCCACTGCATTCCTGGAGATGAAATTTGCGTAACTGTAATTCCATAGACGGGGATTATGTTTATTGTGAATGAGCCATTTCATGTTGACGTCAACATGAAACATTAGCACATTGCCTGCCCACTTGTTGGTCTTCTCATGTTGGTCTGAATAAAAATGCAAATTCATTCTTTGCTACTATAGGTGTTGCTTTTGGAGTGGTAAAAATATGGTTTCCTCAGTAACACTGTACACAAAGCAGCACTGCGCTCACAAACACTGCTTTATCAGGCATTACAGGCATGATGACATGAAAATATCAGTCTCATTTATGTCCAGTGTCTTATATTACACAGTGTGCATCCTTTTTTTACTCATTTTTGACTCGCTTCATTATGTGAAACTTGCTTTGCATAATGTCAATGTGGAATTGGTAACAGAACATATGAGATGTTGATGGTGATTTTATATTTATATATCAATAAGTAGTGTAAGTAAAGAGCTTTTAGTAAAATAAATAAATAAACAAATTGTCTAGCGATACCCCTAGTAGCATCAAAAAAACTTGAAAATATCTGCAAGACTGGTTCACATCTATATTTTATAGGACAGCCTTTCCGGTTAACTTTTTTCTTTAGCGTTAGTTTTTTACTTCACACATTAGAAAAGTTAAATTAATTCATACAGCGTTCTGTCAGCAACACGGTAGCACCGTGTCTAGTTATGCAAGAGCCGAAGGCATTTTTCACAAACTGTTCCTCTGTCAGGGGTGCAAACTTCCAGGCTGTCAGAGTGTCCCAATGACTTACACACTGAATTTAGCTGATAAAGTGTCTGTCACCCTCGACTCATGGGAAAGTCACAAGACTTCACTCAGAACCCTCTCAGCAATTGAATAGGCAAAAAAAAAAAAAAGAGAGAGAGAGAGAGAGAGAGAGAGGAGAGCAAGAGATTTGTGATGTTGTTAAAACCACAAAGACAGAGAGAAGTAAGATTCATTTCTTAAATGTACAGGAATAATATACCCCAAAAAGAAAAATCTGCCATTATTTCCTCACCTTTATATTGTTGTAAACCTGTATACTGTTATTATTTTTTCATAGAGCAAAGAAGGAGAACTATTTGAAGAATCAATATTGGCTAGATGGCAGAGGGGAGTATTTATTATTTTCTAAAGATTTCTATTTCAAATGAATATTGTTCTTTTGAACTTTCTATTGAGCAAAGAATCCTGAAGAAGTTACCACAAAAATAGTTAGCCGCAGAATTCAAAAACTGATGAAATCAGCATATTAGAATGATTTCTGATAGATCATTTGACAATGAAGCCTGGAGTAATTATAATAAATTGTAATAATATTTCACAATATTCCAGATTTTACAATATTTTGATCAAGTAGATGCATCCTTAAAAAAGTATCTTATGTTCCCCTCATTAAAGAAAATGTATATGTGTAAAACGTCTTTAATGAGGGGGGAAAATCTGAATCTTTTATTTTTGCACAGAAAAAAAAATAACTTCATACAGTTTTGGAAAATGCATAAGTACTGTAAATGATGACAGACTTTTCATTATTTGGTGAACTATCCTTTAAACGGGAAGGCTGCATTTTTGATTCAATGCAGGTTTGCATACACATATGCAAAAACAGAGAAAAAGAACAGATGAAAAGAAAGCATTCGTTTTTTGGACAGCGTCTTACACAGAAGCAGCTGTGAATACTGGGAACTCATAAATAGAAAAGCAACAATTGCCATCTGCCTGGTGTGTGTTCCACCTCTCCTATTTTCTCTCTCTCTCTGAGGTTTATTCGACTTACAGCTCGATCCATCAACACACACAGAAGCATATTCCTCTGTCTTTGATAGACTTTGAGAGCCTGTGTTCACGGATTTCATTATGTTCATCAGAATGTTATACATGTTGTTACACTGCAAATGGTTTAATAACTGTGCTGTTTGTTTGGTGCTGTTTAAACAACCAAAGATCTGCATGCTCTATAATAGGTGTAGGATTTGAGTTCGGTGTGTGTGGTGGAAACACAACAGCAGCTAATTGCTACAGTGACAGAATTTCAATCCAGCAGTTTCGGAGTGAACCGCAGGAGACCTGTGGGTCCTAATGTCACATCTGCTGTGATTCACAAAGCAAAACTATTCTTCAGTTCAAACCTGTGTTTTTCCATCTGCATGACTGGGGCTCCGTTCCACAATCTAGTGAGCAGCCTTAGGCTCTGGTTTGTTCACATTGTGAAAGCTGCACCATAATTACTCTTATAAAATACATTACCACTCAAAGGTTTGGGGTAAGATACTGTGTGTGTGTGTTTATATATACATATAGTCCACTAGTGGCAGTTAAACAACAATAACTTTAATTCCTTTTTTTATGCTAATTATGATTACAGGTCGAGATTATCAATAAAATAAATAAATAATAAAAAGTAAAAAAATAAAAAAACTTGTAAACTAATACATTTTGACAGTTACATCACATAATCATTTCTACCTGTTTTGCTTTCCTGGTATTGTAAACTTGCTCAATAGCTAACCTGGTGCAACACTGCAATATATAGAATAACTAATGTAATAAAACATTGCCACATTCACATTTTAGCACCACTCACTGGACATTTTACTTTGAAAGCATTACAAAATACACAACAAATAACAACATAATTTTACAGAAATGTCCCCACATTCATTTTTTTTTTTTTTCAGTGGCCATGAATTGGTAAAACTGATATATTTATTTAGCAAGGATGCATTAAATGGATGTAAAGTGGTAGTAAAAGACATGTATAATGCATGTTTCAAATAAATGCTGTTATCTTGGATTGTTCTATTCATCAAAGAATCATAAATACCACCAAAATATTAAGCAGCACAACTGTTTTTCACATTGATTACGATATTAAATGTTTCTTGAGCAGCAAATCAACATATTATAGTAATGTAATGATGTACAAGTATGATGCAAAAAATTCTGCTTTGAACAAAGAAATCATTTACATTTTTAGAAAAAATGCATTCAAATGGAAAGCTGTTATTTGAAATACTAACTTATTTCACAGTATTACTGTTTTTAATCAAACAAAAGCAGCCTTAGTGAGCATTAGAGACTTCTTTAAAAAATAATAATAATAATAATAAATATATATATAAAAACCCAATGACCCCAAACTTTAGAATGGCAGTGTACTATGTTTAAAAAAACAAACTGTGCTGAAATTCTAAGTTGAGTGTTGTGTGAAAAGTGCTACAGTATTTATATTATGCTTGGGATTGCTGCTTAAATGGAGCGTTCCTAATTGGTCACTTTCGAGGTTTAGTCTCAGTTTTAGAAGGCAGCTGCCTACTGCATGTAGGCTGTAGATAGCGAGACAGAGCTCTCAAATCTCATTTGTGCAAGCGCATTCAAACTTGCAGCTTCAAGACATGTCATGCCAGATTAGATGTCAGTGACGTCAGATGTTCTCACATACCTCAAATTAAGTTGATAACGTTGCCAGATTGACATTTTCTAAACAAGTCTAGAGTGATGTTTCAGGGCATACAGATAAAAGTTGGCTCTGTGAACCAATAGGTTTCATGCCCGGTAGCTGTTTTTTATTCCTCAGGCTGTGGTTATGTCTTACACTTCTGCAAATCTGTTTTGCGATGGTTAAAACTCTTATGTCCAGTGAGAAGCATGTAGACAACCAACAAAATGACACTTATTATATACTGTACAAGTTTTGTGGATCTCTTTCTATGTAAGGCACAAGCTGGCAGAATCCCCTGAGTTTAGTGGTTAGCTTCGCAAACAGACTGTGAGCTGTGACACTTCCACTGTAAGCCTTTGGAGACGCATGAAATATCTGGATGAATCTCACATCTGAAGGTGTCCCTGAAAATCTTCACAGCAGAATCATCATGCATAAGACTATGAGCTGCACATTTTAGGAGACTGTAATCTGGTTTCATATTGATATTTTTCCTCCTCACATTCTGTGCTTTATAATGTAGTATATGGAAAACCTGTTGAATGATTTTCCTTATTTCAAATCATTTTAATTTTACTGTGTTACATTCAAATTTGAATTGCAAATCTGTATTCTGTTTGGTACCTAATTTGTTTTTGTTTTTATTTCTGAATTAATATGAATTGACATTTTACTCCACTCAGAAAAAAATGCTTTGCCTTATTAGCACACCACCTATGCTATAGCATTGCGTTTTACCTTTTATTTATTTATTTTTGCATATATTTGACAGATGCCTAGAATGCATTCAAGGAATTTATTTAGTAGTTCAGGCATTCATGGGAATCAAACCCATGACCTTGGCACCGCTGCTGTTTGAGCAACAGGAATACCGTTAAAAGTATTTCTGATGAGCATGCAGAAGTAGGATGTTATTATATATATTTTTGGTCATTCTAGAAGTGTTGCCAGTTTAGACGACTCAAACCACCTGTTAAAAAGAGTTTGGAGCAGAAAATCTCTGGCTTGTGCTGTGAATGTTGCCAAACTAACCGTAAAAAGCCATGACTGTGAAGAATGTGACTTTCAGGTAATGTAGGTGTTTAGAAAGTCCAGGTAAAAATCTAGCAAAAAGTTGCTGGAGAAACAGGTCAAGCTTGGTAAAGTTTCTAATGTGATTTTAGCAGTAAATCATGTCCTTGTCTTCATCTAAAACTACATTTCATCCAAGACAGCAATTGAATTTGCTTTGAACATTAGCTTATGCACATATGTACACACATCCCAGGATTTTTCTCCCTTTCTTTTCTCCGTAGGACAACACTTATATAAGGTCCCCAGTGAGTTTTTTTTTTTTTTTTTTTTTTTTTTTTTTTTTTTTTGTGAGAATGAAAGCGTTTTTCTCCCAAGTGCTTCATTTTGGAAGTTAAGTACAACCATGAATAAAGAATGAAAATTCAGCTATTACGTTTTGTTGTGGATACATTTGCTATTTATGGCTGCAAAACAAGGTGGAGAAAAAAGGGACAAGATGTCTGTTCTTAAATGTCAGCTCAGAAGTCTATTTATTTATTTTTTAAAAATGTCGCTCGTAGATTAAAGATCAATTCTGTAATTTTTCTGTATTTAAAATGAACTGATTAAGTGCATCTTTAACTTGCAAACTGTGGTGTGGACGATCAGGAATCTGAATTCAGAAGTCACAGGCCATGTTTTTGATTAACTGTGAAGAACTGGCTCAAAGAGTAATTTATTTAGGAATCAGAATGCACCGGTTGTGTTGTTTTTGATTCGCTTCGAAGAACATGGCTCAAAAGAGTAATTTATTTAGGAATCAGAATGCTGGTTGTTCAATATTCATATTCTCATGGAGTCATTCTTTTTGGAATCAGACAACACTGGTTCAGCTTAAAGTTTTGCATTCGCGGCTATAGATGAAGTAGCTTAAAGAAATTCAGTACAGTTAAAATATACTGTAAGTTGTTATTTTTCAGGGCTGTGATTTTTGAGGAACTGTAGTGTTTAAATGTTTGCAAATTTCCTGAAAATGTCGGTTTTTCTTGTAAACCTTATTCATTTTTCCTCTGTTGAACAGCAATATTTGTTGTGCATGCATATTGAGGTTATGTTTTCAAATATTTGGTACGCTATCATTTGAATATGTCTGTCTCTAGCTTTCTCTTTGTGTATTTCAAGTCATACATTTTTCTTTATGGAAATAAAGAACTGTTATCCATTGAATTCTAAAAGAATTTCAAATTTGATGCACTTGTCGACAGTGCTGTTTACAGAAGATATATGAGTTGTGAATGGAGAAATCTGTCTGGCCTCTCGTCTTGTAAGCGTTAGTTTGATGATCTCTGTGCATTGTTGCTCTCCACACACATTTCCAGAAACCTTTATAGAACCTGCTGTACATCTCCTATTATGTGAGCTGAAATGATAGATATCACATGGTAGAAGAGCTGTTGTGCTTCTAGAGGAAATTGCTAACATTATCCTATACCACTCGCTGTGCCAACAAACAGCACAAATTCACTAGCACTCCCAGCATTTACCGTCACTTTAGCTTTTAAAATCTCTCAATGCTTTTAATGGCACCTTCTCAAAGTGACTGCATGCAATTCACAGGGGACAAGACTTCCTGTGAACCATTTTAATAGCAGCACATATAATTTAGGAAGTAGACTGTATTTTCCCAGAATGAGTTAGAATACTGTACAGATCCATGGATCAATACGAGCACGAAAGCAGAACAGTCCAGAACACACCAGTGCGAGGGAAATGAAAGATCTCAAGGTTGCTCTTCAAACGTCAGCTGCTGAACATCTGAGAGCTCACACATGGCACGTCCTGCACATCAGTAGCATATTGAATCTTTTAGAACCCATGTTCATAATATTGAGAGAGATGGAATGGAAATCAGATGATGAGATGAGAATAATTATGTCGTGTGCCACAAAATAAGCAACCACAGGACTGCATATAAACACAAATTAAATAACCATGCAGATAAGACTATCAACTTCTGTCTGGTTATGAATATCATGTAGCTATGATTAAAGGAATAGTTCACCCAAAAATGAACCGTTACTCACCGTTAGGCCATAGTTTGTTTCTTCATCAGAACCAGAGAAATTTAGCATTCGGTCACTTGCTCACCAATGAGTCCACTGCAGTGAATGGGTGCCGTCAGAATGAGAGTCCAAACAGCTGATAAATACATCACAATAATCCAAATCTAATCCACACCCCTCCAGTCCATCAGATAACTTCTTGTGAAATAAAAAGCAGTACGTTTTTAAGAAACAAATCCATTTTTTAAACATTTTTTACTTAAAGCCATTGCTTTCGGCGTCTATTATGAGTCTTCTATTCATAATATTTATAGTGAATATTTGAATGTATTGCTAGTGTCTGATACAGAAGAGAAATGTGCACTGATCAAGCACTGTTTACAAGCCCAAACAGTTCTGAACGAATATGTTGGTGGATTTTGATATGAGAAGACAATGTGGATGGCCTTTTTTGCTGGATGATATAATGGATTTATGGACATTTTTTCATCCAGAATGATGGATTTGTTTCTTACAAACCTTCGTTTCACAATATCAATTGGATGGATTGGAATCACATGGATATTTTATGGATTATTGTGATGTTTTTATGAGCTGTGTGGACTCTCATACTGACAACACCTATTGGTAAGCAAGCTAAATTTCTCCAAATCTTTTCCAATGCAGAAACAAACTCCTCTTCATCTTGGATGCCCTGAAGGTAAGTAAAGTTTCAGCAAATTCTAATTTTCAGCTCAACTGTTCCTCTGAATACACTAAATACGAATAATGCAAAATAAACTAGATTGTGCCCTGACAAACACACCCTCCTGTAAACCCTCCAATGGATTCTTCAACAGAAAGTGACTTTAGTCACCTGGAGGGGGCAGAAACAGATGTGACATGTGTCAGGAGGGGTAACTTTTCCTGTCACCTTTTAATGTGTATTCTCTTGGAAGACTGTGAGTGTGGGGATGTGGATGGATGGATTGATCTGACAGGCATGTGTGAGAGAAATGTATAAACAGGCCGAGGAGAGCGAGAGAGCGAGTCGGTGAGCAATGGAAAGAAAAGCAGAGAGAGAGTGGAAAAGCAAAATAAAGGTTGCATGACGGTGCACTGAGTAAACGCTCAACGGCTGCAGTGTTTCAAACCTTGCGTCCATGCCTTACTAATTAATCTATGTAAATTAGCAGAGAACACTTAGCCAGACCTTAATGAGCTGCCTGTCTGCAGCACACAGCCTTCCTCTGAGCATAAACCCTTCTCTCTGCCTGTCCCTCATCGGATCTTACAAGGACATTCTGCTTTAATTGGCACATGAAGCAGAAGCTCTTGATCATCACAGCTGAAATCCCCTAAACTTTGTCACGGAACTGGTCCATCATACTTTAAATCATGAGACTTGTTTCATTAGTGATCAGAATGATGAAAATGTGAGAGAAAAAAAAAATTATGAAGGCTTATGAATAAAGGACCACACATTACGTCCTAGCATTTGTAGTGGTTTGTTTCGCAGGGATAACAGAATGATGGATCTGTTTCTGATTGGATGGATTTGTGTAATCTTGTGGATTACTTGTGGATTATTGTGAGTGTTTTTCACTCTCATTCTGATGGCACCCATTCACTGTAGACGATCCATTAGTGAGTAAGGTTAAGTATTTTAGGCTTGTTGAACTTTGAGATGTGCATATTACTTATGAATATGTTTGCGTTAATATAATATTGAATGCAGAGAATTAATATATATATATATATATATATATATATATATATATATATATATATATATATATATATATATATATATATATATATATATATATATATAATTTTATTATTTTTTTATTATTATTTTTTCTAAGAGTATTTTTCATTGCTATCACATATTTAACGTGTTCAGCTAAATTATATTATGACAGTTTCTCTCTGCTCTGTGTGATTTCATTACTTTTTGCAATAATGAAATATCTGTATTAAAGTAAAATGCAACAAATATATTTTTAATGTATATATAGTTTGATTTTTCACATTTAAAACTGTGTATAAATACATATTTTACTCATACAATTATCCATTATCTTCCATTGACTATTTGAATATTTATAAAAATTCACTATAAGTGGCAATGGCATTGCAATATTTAAATACTACATTTTGTGTTATTTTTCTATTTACTAATCTGCTATATTTAAGTAAAATGCTATATTCAATAGGTTGCAATTCAAATGAATTGTTATAATAATTAATATAAATAAATAATTTTCTTACACTGTTTATTTTTTAAATAATTTAGAATTTCTATGACTTCTGGGCTGAACAATCAACAAACGTAAAGAAAAAGTACAATAAACTATCCCTCGCAGCCTTATTTTCATTGACTTAAATATGTTGTTGACTTAAAGTCTACAAGGCATAAATGGTGTTGCAGTAAGCATGGTTGTCATGCACAGCTCACAAAAAAATATGATGCAAACTCAGGACACTATTGCACATCCAACAACCAGTGTCTTTCTCAATTTCCTTAAAACTGCTCCTTTGCTTAAAAATGGAAAGCAAATCCTTATTCTCCCATTATTTCTTGCATGGTTTGTCAAACTTGTGAACAGAGCTCCAATGATGAAACGGCTCTCATGGTGTGCTGCACAGTAAGAGTTTGTCATGAGAGAGAGAGTGAGAGTCAAGGCTTCTGACTTTTGAATAAAAAGCAGAAGCAGCATCGAGCCTCTGCTTTTCTTAAGTGTGTCACCATGTCCATAAGCTGCAGATGTAGCCTTGTGCCAGAGTGGGTTTATATTTTACATATAATTCAGTGTTACGACTAGAAAATACTCCAAATTGGTCTCCCCATTTCTTTCTTTTTATTCTCATACCTTAAGCAGCCGTTTTCAATTACCAGAGCTACTAACCCTGTTTAAACTCATTGATTACAATTAAACAGCGTTTGCCAAGAAGATCCAACAGAAGCATCCGATCTCTTTGTGTGAGGTCTCTTTAGAGCCGGAAAGTGTTAGATATTGACTGAACTGCTTTCCTGGAGTGAAAGACTGCTGGGTAAGATATATCAGAGTCCTCCCGCTGGCACACACTTATGGAAATAGTGTGAGATATGAAATCTGGTCAAATTGATGTTTACACCAGCCATTTCTTATATTTATTTCCAGCTTAGTAAGATGGGTCTAGCTTGCCTGAAATTTCATTTCAATTAAATTGCTGTTTGTTGATTTAACAAGTAATTTCACAATAAATATCCTGCTTCGTTTGGAAATATATTACATTATTGAAGTAATATTGGGTAGAAAACCGCAATTCAGTGCTTTAATACAGAAAGAAAGCAATTAAGACTATTTCCCCCATTCTGAGTCAGTTTTATCTAAGTAATTATAATCATTTGAATTATCCACAGTGAACACTGCTACAGAAAACATGACAAACTAGCTGAAACTGTGCATAGACTGTCATGAGAAATAATTATTGTTAAACTTATTTTTTGTTCAGTGCACTGAAAAGACCTAAAAATGGTCATGTAAATTGTTTTTTTTTTTTTTTTTTTAATCAAAAGATTTTATTTGCAGTAGCATTACTAAATCAACCAACCAGAACCAAATCTATTTTTTTTTTATGAGTTAAACCAGGTAAAAATTGTTCTTTTAAGAAACAACTGAAGGTTACATTACATTATTAATTTAGCTGACGCTTTTATCCAAAGCGACTTACAATTGCTATATATGTCAGAGGTCGCACGCCTCTGGAGCAACTAGGGGTTAAGTGTCTTGCTCAGGGACACATTGGTGTCTCACAGTGGATTCGAACCTGGGTCTCTCACACCAAAACCATGTGTCTTATCCACTGCACCATCAACACCAGGTTACCTATTGTGGATATCTACTTTACTTGCTACTAATAAAAAGTGTGCATTGACAATTGAAAACAAATGATTTTATTATAACTTAATGAACTGCATTATGTAAGACTGGGCTAGTTTAAATCCATGATATCCCCATGAATTCTGAATACCAGTAAGAGAAGGATGCTCATGAGTGAATAAAGCCAGCGGTACATATTTTCAGGCTGGTCTCAGCTTCTCAGGATTTGCTCAGAGATAAACGAATCTCAACAGTATTTGTGGAGGATCCGATGCATAAAGAAGCATCATCAAAAACTTATGAGCATAAAACCTGTGACTGTGTCCTGATATAGAGAGATAATCAGTTTTCTGGAGAACTGCTATCCAGGGAAAAATTGCAATGAAATATAAAATGAAACCCATCGTTGTTGGCCTGAACGTAAACCCAATCAAATATTCATGACAGAAGAAAGATTGCCGCTGTCAGAAATGTAAAAATGCTCTTTAACGGAAGAATGCATATGATCACCTTTGCTTCAAATCGTTCAGTGTTTTAAAAGGTGAAGGAGCTCAAGAGGTAAATTCTGATAATGGTTCTCTCTGGGTGGGTAAAAATGGAGACAGTTGAATATTGTAAGGTTAAATGTGGGCTTTTATTGTTCTGGATTGATGTGCTTTTGGTGCTATAAACAGAACATTTGTAGCAAAGATTTTTGAGATTGCCAGGCTATTGCAGTGCAGTTGCTAAAGTGTTCTGTATGGTTGCTTGGTAGAGTCAAAATTAGCACTCTGTGATATTCTGGTCACTATATGGCTTTGGTCTAATCTTTAATAGGATTTTTACAGTTTTATCATCCAGTAGCTTAAAGGAATATGACACCTCTCCTCAACAAGAAAATTTGATTTGAGGAATGTATATTTATGTTTTATAATTAGTTGAATAGTTTGCCTATAAAAGAAAATTTTCTCCCCCTCAGATTTTGAGAAGTTTGGCATTTCATCACTTGCTCATCAATGGATCCTCTGTAGTGAATGGGTGCCGTCAGAATGAGCGTCCAAACATCTGATAAATACATCACAATAATCCACACCACTCCAGTCCATCATTTAATATTTTGTGAAGAACTGTGTGCTTGCAATAAATGTATTCATCAAGACTTTTTAAGCTTCAAATGTTGATTTCAGCAAAAATACATGTCCTCTGTCCATAAAGTTGCTTTCTCCAGAAAAATAAATAAATAAATAAATAAAAGGTCTGGTAATCTGGTCTAAATCCAGGGAGAAATAAACACGTTTTTTAAGAAAATACAATTCAAGACAGTTCTAAACAAATATGTCAGCAAATGTTGATGTGAGAAGACAACAGGGGATGGGCTTTTTCACTGGAGGAAGAGTTATTATTATGGACTGGTATTTCGGCCAGAAGCAACAGTTTAGGTTAAAATCGCTTACTGATGGATTTATTTCTTACAAACACTTTTCTCTTTACAAGATGTTAATGAATGGACTGGAGTGGTGTGGATTATTCTGATATTATCAGCTGTTTGGACTCTCATTCTGACGGCACCCATTCACTGCAGAGTATCCACTGGTGAACAAGTGATGTTATGCTACATTTTCCAAATCTCTCCTTGTGAAGAAATAAACTTTTGTTCATCTTGGATGGCCTGAGGGGGAATACATTTTCAGCAAACTTTTGGGTAAACTATTTACTTTATTATAAAACTTTAGTATTAACATTAGTTCAAATCCCTACACGAGCAATAGTAATAGTGATGTTTGCTTTAGCAAGCACCGCTAATAAGTTTCATTTACATAAAAAGCCTTCACATTTGCATAATAAACATACCATTCAGCTCTCCGCCATTAATTCTGCAATTTCAAAAATGAGGAAAAAGCTTGTTTGGAAGGACTAATTAACCTTTAGGTTTTGTTTTCATAGACTAGTGGATCAATTGCCTTGTCTAATATAAAAAAAGAAAAAAAGTGGCCTTTGTTTTTCTCCACCTTTCTCTTGACATTTATGCCTGGGCCATATTTGTCCCCTGCTGGGAACATTATTGGCTTCTCTAATTGTTATTAATTATGTGCTTAGTATCTGAATACATTAGTAGATATGTGCACTGCCGCTGTGTATGTTGGCTTCTGTAGGACAGATTTAATTACAGCTTTTGAAGATCTTCAGATAGAGGAAATGGTTTAATTGCTGTCACAAAGAGATTTTTTCACTTCCTTTTAATTATTATTATTATTTTTTATTTTTTATTTTTTGTAAATATGTGTGTTGAATGACTATACGTTTATCCCATTTATGCCATTTTCTAAACATCTGTGCTTCCCTTAATGGAAGCATCTGTCTTAGCATTATCAGATTCAAGGCATGCCATGATAAATCACAAAGATGATACATCGTCTTCACATTGAGTTGCTCTTCCCTGGGCAGTTTTGTAATGGCTACACCTGTGGTGTGTTTGTGCTGTGAACATTTGCCCTGAAGTGTATTGTGCTGTACGGTGGCCAAGAGAGATCAACACGCTGCAACTTCAGAAAACACATGCAAATTGAAAAAACACCAGCAAATAAAGAAAACGTCTTAATCAGTTTGACAACACAAGTGTTGCAAATCCCCACAACACATGCAAATTAAGAAACGCACTGCAAATAGCACTGGCCACAACGGAAATGTTTCAAGGCGACCAAAAAAAGTGTCAGACCCGGCTGGGATTTGCTTATTGTGCAGTGTCTACTGGTGAGCTGTTGGTGAACTGAAGGGTGCATTTTTATTTTTTGAACACCCTGATTGCATGATTCCTTAGTATTTTGGATATCATTAGCCTAAATAAACTGAATCATTACATGATTAACTGTGAAACGTTACTATATAAGATGGCTAACATTAATATCCTCAATTAAATATAATTTCAAGGTTAATGAAAATAAATTTGCAATGCTTCATTAATTGTTTCTTAATTTGCATGTGTTGTGAGGATATGCAGCAGGTTTAAAATAAAATAAATCAAGAAATGACATTTTTACCTAAATGCAGCCCACAGGTGGAGTTGTGCTGAACAGGATTTGAAGTCACTGCCAGTGGAAACTCTAGAAACTCAAGCTTTGCTAAATTCATTGTAGGTTTCGTCTTTGTGCATGAAAAGTAGTTCTAGAAAATGAAAATAATTAGGAGCAATGTAGTTTGTACATTTGGTTTTCTGCTGGTTGGTGGCTTTTTTATTATTATTATTCAGTAGAACAATAAAGTGGTCCTTGGTGATTCATAATATGCAATTCAAACAGCTACCAACACTTTGAGAGTCATAAAAATAATATCAGAGAACACAAAATCAATATCTGTGGCTCCTAAAGATATACTGAGGTCTTATGAAGTGAAACGATTAGTCTGTGCAAGAAACATTATTTACCTCATTATTACCTGTCATCCAGAGCCTCAGGAAATGGGGAAATCTGATTATTTTCTACAAACTGGTTCTTTTGGACAGTTTGTTTCAATGAGCAGGTTCAAAAAACTGATTCACCAATTAATTTAGATAACCGTGCAATGATGAAAATATACACAATTATATTGTTAAAGCACCTGTTAATGTGAAACACAGATGTTTCATATGTTTAAAGCATATAAAGTGAATTTATGCAACTCACCTTTTACATAAACCATGAAAAAACACAAAAACTTTAATTTCACCCCTTTTCTCAAGTGTTTGATTATAACTGGCTCATCTGTCCTCAGTTCAGTTTGCTGTTGGAGGAACCAGAGCACCAAATGAGTTGCCAAAAATCAGCATCGTAGGATCTTATCCACTGGTATTTATAAATACATAGTATTTTGGCTCATTTCAAGTCAGAGTGCAATGTGCAATGTTTCGGACAGTTAAGCCTGATTTGGTGAACTGGTTAATCCAATGCATTAAATAGAATCAGTTCAAAATAATGATTTGTTCATTTGGCAACTGTTTCTTTCACAGACCAACCATTCTGCATCATAAGACCTCAGTATATTGTCAGGAGCCACAAGTATTATTTTTGTGCTTCCTGATATGCTTTTTTTAGAGTCTCAAAGTTCCGGTAGCCACTGCCTTGCAGTTTGTTAATCATAAAGGATCATGGTTTCATCTAAAAATCTTCTTTACTGTTCTACTAAATGGAAAAGATGTCCCATACAACTTGGATGGCCTGAGGGAGAGTAAATTAGCAGCCAATTTTAATTTTTAGTTGAAGTTTTCCTTTAAGACAACTCGCTAAAATGGAACAATGTAACATAATCAATTAATTTTAGATGAATGAGTCACGAGCTGCAACTTTTTCCTTTCTGTTGTGGTCTGACTGGATGTGAACGCAAGAAATATATCTCTAAATCAGCCCTAATCAACTAAGTCTACAGTAGTTTTTCAGAGATTACTAACTAATCAATGTGTTATTTTACACATCCTTATTGTTATCATTTGTAATACGATATTGTAACATATGGCCTTGCTCAGTGCTGTCCAATAATGCATACATTTTCTGAACTTTCTGAGTGTATTATATTGGAAACACAATCCGCTGTGATTGACTCCAGGAAGCTGTTTTTGTATGCTGGCCATACTGATTAGTTTTGGATGTCTGCAGGCAGTCAGTGGAGCACAAGGAAAGGAAAGAACAAGGAAAGACATGATATAAAGAGAAGAGAATCACAGAGGCAGATAAATAATTACATAACCCAGAGTCTATACATCCAGTGGAACAATGCTGTACGATTGGCAAGGTCATGTCAGATGAACTCCACCAACACTCTACAGGCTAAACCACCTAACCATCCTTTATATTCTACAGTCCTAAGTTATTTATTTCAGATCATTTCAGTAATATTATGAGCATGTACATTGTTGTTTGTACTTTACATAGCAGAGACCAAAAAGACTACTTTCTGTGGTGTTTAAACATGCAAAATATTTAAAAAGTGATGTCATTATGCTATATTTTCTAATGTGTGTGTACAGTTGTTTAAACTTGTAGTTAGGGTGTTCAGGGTGGTTGTCAGAGTGTTGCTATGCCATTACCAGTGTGCTTACAGTGGGTTTTATGTTCCTAGGGTGTACAGAGTGGTTTACAGTCGGTTTTATGTTGCTAGGGTGTACAGAGTGGTTGTTGAGGTGTTGCTGTGCATTTACAAATGTATTCATAGTATTCAGGGCGAGCGTGATCTCACCAAGTGCTGCATATTCCTGGATCAACATCCTTGTTGATCCTGGAACAATATTCCAATCAACCAATCAGAACTGAGATATAACTTTTCAGGAAATATCTGTTTTACGCTTACAATTAGGGTTAGGTTCTCCTACACCCTTATTAATTAGCTATCATTTCCAACTGTTTTTGTCCAAGTGTTTTCCAACAGTTAATGTTTTTAGCCTGTTTCTTGTTTTTGGTGGTTTTTAGCATAGTGTTCACAGTGGTTACCAGAGCATTGCAGCTGTAAATGTGTTCACAATAGTTTTTAGTTAGTTGCTAGCGTGTTGTAGATGGTTGCTACTAACAGCTACTACAGTTGCAACTACAACTTGCTAGGTGGGTACTTACTGCCCCAGTCTAGTTCTGGTCCTTAGATGGCTCAAGTCCCTCTTTCAGTACAAATCCATGTATTTTTCCACTCATTTTATTGGCCGCCAAAACTCTACGGCCTGTTTCACACATCCTGCATCTGCTACGTGTGAGTGGCGCGTATCTATTTTGGTCCCTATTTTAACATTTTACAGCATTCACGCTGTACACACGAGCAGCGTGGTGCTCTGTCCCAGAGTAGAATATCACTGAACCTATTTTTGCTGCATGTCACACATCAGAAAACATGTTGATTATAAAGTATAAACCTATTTTATCAACCCACATGCAGAGACCGACTATACAACACATTCTATTCATTTGTCAAACATTACATGATTCAATATTATTTACACAATAGCGATACATTAATTGCAAGTTCCTTCATGAAATCTTGATGTAATGTAATGTTTTAAAGCGACTAAATGCTGTTAATAATAATGAATGAAACATACTTTCTTTCTCTTTATATTTTTTATATCAATAAGGTACACAGTTATCATATTTAAATCAATGTGATTAACAAGTTAGGTCAAAAGTAATCAAAAAGTAATCAGATTACATTACCTTAAATGTGTGATCCAATGGATTACACTATGAACTACAATTTTAGTAATGTCATTTGCGATCAACAATAGACTACAATTTGCAATCTACTGTATACAGCACTGGTAGTAGCTCACCCTTTTATAATTTGGGGCTGTTGTTATCAAAGATAATTTTTCAATCTTTACATCCGAATGTCTACTGAAACATAGCATACAACTGTCTCACTGATTTAAGTCTCAGTTGCACCTGATCTTTCTAATTAAAAGCAGTTGAGTTTTTCAGGAGATAGAGACTGAATAAATTCTACTCTATTATTTCAAAGCTCTAAGATTACAGACTAAAGCCTTTCATATCAAAAGCCAGTGATATCTGGCTGAATAACTGTTAATTCACGGATAACACTAGCCCACTGGCACAGATTTAAAACACCGCCTCTATTATATTACAGATTCATGCTGAAAATCAACCCAAAGGTGACAAGCTCTCGTTTGGAGACTCCTCAGAAGCGGGGGATTTAAGAATTACGGGTTTGCATATGTTAGAATTGCACTGCTGCGTTTCAACATTTTTCTTTGATATGCATTGGTAAGGATTATCTTTCTCCTTACATCTGACGCGATTCAAAATGTGTGTAGTAATGAGAAATGGTTTCTTTCATTGCTTTAATGTTCTGCAAAGCCAAAAATACGCTACCAACTTTGAGAAACGCAGCCACAAAGTTACAGCAATTAGTTGCATGGAGTATCAGTGCGATACAGGCAATAAATCTTGTGTCATGTTGCATCTTAAAATACATAAGACCATACAGTATGGTCAATTATATCCATATGCGTTTACAATACATAAATCCCTTTGACACTAACAGATTATACAGAGCGATATTCAGAGTTTCACTTCACCTAATTGGCCCTTTTCTGGACCGAGGTGCAATAGATGCATCTGCCTGGGAGTAAATTTGGGTCCTGATAGTGTCATCAATCACTCGGCCAGCAGCTTTGGCCGCAGGCTCGCACAGTGCCAGTGTGTGAGGATTTTCAGTGCCACGTTGTTTTGGTCGGGAAGACCACAGTAAGTGGCTTTGTGCAAGCTGACAGTCTGCAAACAATAGTGCTGTTCCAGAATTTATGAAGATGCTTCTTCTAGAATAAAGTATTGCATAACTCCTAAATAGAGAAAAAGAAATCTATAGCAGTCCTTTAAAAAGTCCTTTAAAGGTGAAGTGTGTGATTGCTGCAGTACCAAACAGGACTTCAGAAATATTGACTCATTCATGAGCATTTTAAAAGAAGAATGTGTTTTCTTTGAATTTATAGGGATGTGAATATTTGGGTTAACAGTGATTTGATTCAAAAAGTATTTCACTTGATAAGTCTGGTTTTATTTATTTATTTATTTATTTATTTATTTATTTATTTTCATTTTTATTTTATTTTATTTTTTTTTATTTTTATTTTTTTTTATTTTTTTTTGACACACTGTATAGAGATTTGACCAAAAGTAAATGTGGACTTTAAAAAAGTATTCCATTGGAAATTCATAAAAAAAAAATATAAAAACATAGCAATTATTTTACCCACATAATATAATATAATATAATATAATATAATATAATATAATATAATATAATATAATATAATATAATATAATATAATATAATATAATATAATATAATATAATTTAATATAATATAATATAATATAATATAATATAATATAATATAATATAATATAATATAATTTTATGTTTAACATAAATGTATAACATAATGTTCATAAAGTCATAGTTTATAAAACTTTTATAATTTAAAGTGATTTTTGACAGAAATCGATTATGCCAAGTCATATTTCGAGACTGATGCAGTTGCTTTAGCAGGATATATAATCCAAGCCTTGGGAAAATTGGTGAATTAGTATAATCATGTCTAAATTGTAATAAATGGTATAAATGGTTCTTTTCTATGAAATAAGATTGCAGGGTTTTTTTTACTAAATCTGAAAATCAGTTTAAATAGTCGGACAAATGTAGAAAACAACTCATCCAAACAAAAATCCATCAGTTCTCATTACTGTTCTGAGGCTACTGACTTTTTTGTTCCACCTGCAGAAGAATAGTGTATTACTAATTTGATGAAACAGTCCAAATGCCTCGAATTGATCTTGACATAAGGGTAAATCTGTAGTGTAGCGGGTCTAATTCCAGCGATTGCTCTGTCGACGTCTCTCGAGGCAGAGATTTGTGGTTCACTGGCTCTCACGTGTAGTGGATATACCACTGTCAAATATGAATGTTATCTTACGGCTGAGCAATGATGTGGAACAAAGAAGGCCCACACAGAACCACAGAGATGCCCAAATACCTCAACATCCGCTTTTAAGATCCAGTTTTTCATGAAAGTTTAACAAAATGTTGTAGTTTTTTTTACAGATCAGACAGGAGGGGTGAAAAGTAACAGAAATAAATATGTGTTGACACCAAAAGTGACCTGACACCCTCAGTAAATTATTTTATTTATTAGATTTAAAATGCAACTTGTAATATATTAAATAAAATGTATATAAATAGGCAGACGGTGTGTTTGTGAATCATATGCATGCATGCATAAATGTCTTTTTGATGTCTTAAGGTGTTGAGAGTTAAGATATACAGGTGTTATGTGGGGCTGGGGAAACTGATGAGAGTTATTTGGCATTAATGTGATGCTCTCGCACACCTAATATTGACAGGGTGATGTCAGAAAAGCCACTGCAGGAGTCTGAGCTTATTTAGTGACATTGTGTGGCGATCTGAAAGGTCACAGCATGGGCAAACAGAAAATAATGAAAAACGACAACACTGCATTAACCAAGGCAGCATTCTGTATACTATTAAAAATATTTTGTACAATATATATATATTGCTTTTTTTGCCTTTAGGAATACAATTCAGAAGCTTAAACAATAGGAGCATAAAAACTTATTCTAACTTTAGAAAGTATTCCTGAATTATTATTATTTTATTTTTTTTTGGCATAAATACATTTTTCATATTATATTAACTATATAATAATTTTAAGTTGTGAACTTCAGCAGGAAAATCCTCTTGTGGATCTAATACTACAGCTGCTACTACTACTACAGTTGTGGATTTATACATTTTTACATTTTATTCTGTGTTTTTCAGGTTTGTGTCTTTATTTTCTATATGTAATTGCGTAATGAACAGTCTTGCTTAAATTAAAAGGGAATAGGTTAGTAAAAAGCATATGGTTAATTTAATTCAACTTATCTCCCAGAACTGAAAAATCATAATGCTAGACTGAAATATGATTGAAAAAAAATTTGGTTTCAGACTATAAAGTTTCAAAGAACATGTAACCTTAACTTATCTATATTTCTGTATCAGAAAAATCCTTGTTGCTTTGCAAATAAAAAATGTTCGCAGCATAGCGGGCTACATTTCTGGTTTTACCAGCACTAGCTATTAAGGTCATCTTGTTATAAAAAGCACAATTAACGTGCGTTTTTGTAGAGAATCTTGAACTGAAGCTGTCCATTAGTGATGTACAGCTGGTATGTGTGTTCGGACGACACAAATAGATTGCCAAAAAACAACAGAGATAGGAAGCAAAGAGGTGGGGAACTGATGGGGCGAGAGAGAAGAGAGATCCGGAAAGAGAAAACAGCAATGAAACTGAGAAGAATGAGTCATGGTCTATCGTTGAGAGAGAGTTTCTCTGTGCCTTCACCAGAACTTTCTTTGTACGTGTCATAACCACACAAATCTCGCTCCCATATTAATAGAGTGCAGTTTTTTCGATCAGATTGTTATGACTATGCCGTGAAACCTGTTGAAAATGCCTGTTTTATTATTTATTTGCTTACACTTTATTTAATTATAGGCACTCACTACAGACACACAGTAGCAGAGACACTTCATATTTGTTTCATATTCAGAAACTCTGACATAATTCCTACTGATTTAAATCAGTTTCAGTTTTGTGCTTGTGATGCTCCTCATGTAAATTAGATTTTGTGATGATACAATTGTAAATAATTATCAAAGGCCAACTCCCGACAACAATTTAGACATTTATGTCATTTTCTTTAAGTGTACACTATCGACTAAACTTTTATAAGCTTTTGAATGTTTCTTATGCTCACCAAAGCTGCATTCATTTAATTAAAATACAAAATAAGTAGTAATATTGTGCAATATTATTGCATTTTAAAATAACTGTTTTCTATTTTAATATATTTAAAAATTTCATTTATTTCTGCAATCAAAGCTGAATTTTCAGCATCATTACTCCATTCTTCAGTATCACATGATCCTTCAGAAATCATTCTAATATGATTGTTTGCTGCTCAAGAAACATATTTTCAATGTTGAAATGGTTGTGTAGCTTAATATTTTTGTGGAAAGAGTGTTTTTTTTTTATTACTTATGAATGGGAAGTTCAAAATAACTGACCTCAGATTTTTGAACAGTAGTGCAGATATCAAGAAATCAATTTGTGTATGACGTAATATGGGCTAGACTTCATCTTTGAATTGCTATGATGAGATAACTCTGTGTTACAGTAATTTTTGTAGCTTGTTAATGGAATGGTTGCTGTTAGTGTAAAAGCAGCTGAGTTTCCATCATGCGACTGAAAATGTAGTTAAGTTAGCTAGTCACTCCCTAACATTTAACTGTTAGAAAGTGATACAAGTATGTGTTTTTCACAGCACCTGGCAATTATGTGTTGAAATCGGTTGGGCTGTATGCCAGACGGTAGAAAATTAAGGCTTCAGAAACAAAGGAAAATTGCAAACAAGACATCATAGCAACTATATCCGCTGCCTCCTTGTTTTCATTCACTCATCCCTCCATCCATCCACTTGACCCAGAAAGCTGGAGCACTGCTGTGACATGCAGGGAAAGCACAGCTGTTCCTTTCTTCACAAAAGCAGGCTGAGAGGGAATGAGCTGGCTGATATCCCACTGGCTCTTGAGCCTTGAATTCTTTAGAAAAGCATAAAGACAATGTAGAGTCAAGGTAGAGATGGAGAACGTCATGGCTCAGTGGGAAATGCATTCAAACAGTGAGAAGGGTTGAGAGTTGTCCTCTTGTAAGAGATGCATTCTGAAATATTCATGTGGGAAAGTGTGAAAGAGAGCATGCTAAATAACATGGCACAGATAAATGCCAGTGTTTTATTTCAGGTATCTGATGGCTCTTTTTTGATGATTCTTTTAAAGATATTATTTTATGTGATGTACTGCTCGGTATGATATAAATAAGAACAAATAATAAAAATGATTCTGACAGTGTTTTGTCCAAGACAAATATCCCTTCAGAACCAATAAAGTACCATTTTGTTCACTTGAAGTTTACTTTCAGGCTGCTGGAGTTTCCAAGTCTTCCCTGATAAAATTTTCAGTTAAAGATGGCTAAAAACGCTACATGACTTTTAAAAGCTGAACAGATTTTAAAACACAAGTTATCATATACTTGCCGACTTTGTAAAGTGAGGAAAAATGGGGCATCATATACCAAACTTAAAAATAAAGGTGCTTTACGATGTCATTGAAGAACCTTTTTGTCTAAAAATGGTTGCATAAAGAACATCTGAAGAACCTTTCTGTTTCAAAAAAGGTTCTTTGTGGCGAAAGAAGGTTTTTCAGATTATAAAAAGTCTTCCCAAAATGTCCAACCATGCATTGTACTGTCTCTACGTTACAAATACAGATTCAAAAACAGACAAAGCTATTGGCAAATATGCAAGAGTATGTTTATACAACAATGATTGTACTAAAAATGGAAACATTGCTTTTCATTTTTGAAACATTTCATGTACAGACGACAACATTGTCAAAACAATCCACAGTCCATGAAATTCACATTGCCTGTGCACACACACATTCCTATAGACTGAAGATGTAATATGCATGCATTACATAACATTTTTTTTTTTTTTTTTTTTTTTTTTTTTTTTAAATGCCGTTTTCATAGTTTAATAATCATGATTCTATTTTTGGAGCAAAATAATTTTGTTTAACCATTAACGTTCAGCCCAAATTTGCATTTGAAGAAAATGACCTTCAGACCTCGAGATCTTCTCAGGTTCCAGGAAGGGTTGTGGAAAACCCTGGGAGTTTGATCTAATTACTGTAGCTGAATGCTAATGCACTTAACGTGCCTAATGGTTCAGGACTTGTCTCATATAAGCTTACTCGGTTGACCAGACATTTAAATCCAAGATGCCATGGATCAAGGCGAGCTAAAACGTGCTAATGACCATAATTGAAGCACTCTCTGATCTGAAGCAGGGTGGAGTGTATTGGCTTGACTTCAGGCAGCATTTTAATTAGCAAAGTTGTTCCACATCTTGAGCTGCAGGTGGAGGACCACAGGGATTGACTCTTCGAAATATCATTATGGTGATTAGCCACAGTGCCGTCGGAGAGGATTACAAGCGCTGTAACACTAGATTTGATGAATTAATGAAAACTGTATGTTTCTTGTTTAACCGGAGTGACCCGTGGCTCCTCTACTTGTCACTTTTGATACAAAGAAGCGTGTTTCTTCTTCTTCAGTAACTTCTGTAGGTTCTCAAGGGCATCTGCTCTTGTTCACGAATACAGTGCAGGACGGCATCCATCTCGGCAAGATGGTGTGCTATCAGCTGGCCACAGATGATGCATCAATGTGAGCTGCACAAAGGGAACGATATCCACCGGAGGAGGAGGAGAAAATATTGAGACACCTGAATAATGGAGGAAAGCGAAAAGAATGAGCAAATTTACAGAGCCTCCTCTTCTCCAGCTGAGGCCAGGGTAACCAATAAACCCTCATCTGCTATCAGAGGAAAGATGAGTTTTTTGTTGCTGTTGTGTGGTTTATCAGCTTGTCTCACACAGGCCTCTGCAATAGCACTAATAACTAGAGCTGTCCGCTCAACAGGTTTATTTGTGCAATTAATTGGAAGGAAAATAATGTGATAAAATAACTAGTCATGCCCATGAGACACTGCATAAATTTAACAGTAAGGTTTATATTTAAAATGAGAGAAAAAAATGCTATTTAGAATTCAGAATTCCAAGTTTAAATTGCATTTCTGTATTTAGATCTCACCATTATTTATTTATTTATTTCGTATCAGGAAAAAAAAAAACTACATTTCACAATTTGGAAATTCCCTGTAGAATTCTGAGTTAATATTTTGCAGTTCTAAGTGTGTGTCAATTCTGAGTTTATATACAGTAATTCTCAGAATTGTGAGAAAAAAGTCAATTGTGAGACAAAAAGGTCATTTGTTTTACATGTTTGAAATGTTTACATCCATGACAGAAAAGGCTTCCATTAAAAACTATATTTTAATTTACAGTACTTTGTTTAATCATTGCTTTAGTGCTATAATAATGTCGATGAAAGATCTCCATTTAGAGGCTCTAGTCAACAGATATTGCGAAATGTGAAGAACAGGTTAAAATTTCGAATCAACTGACAGCTCCAGTAATAACGATCCTGAATCTCTTTCAAGAAAAGCGATGGTGTGTGACTGTGCTTTGGAGAAAGTAATCCCGGGCCTACAACCTCGGTGTGACATGCTAATTCCAGTCACCTGTGTCTGTGACAGAAGTGAATTGAATCAGAGAAAAGAGAAGTGAGATGGAGATGTGTGACAGACTGACATAGATGAGAAAAGATTGTAAAGATGTTAATGTGTCTCAGCAAACAAACACATCTCGGCAGCACAGCGCCGGTACCCTGGGTCCTCGTCTGTCTTGGCTGGAGCAAGAGAAGCGGAGAGTGGCAGAGGACTTCTCTGGAACTTTCTCTGAGGATTAGGAGCTCATGAGGGGGAATTTCTCTCTGTTCTCGCCTGTATTTAGGCCATCTCTCCAGCTTTCCATTTACTATAGACTGGAACAGACTGAACTCATTTCAGTTCAGTTCAGTGCTGGGTTTACTGTGAGAAAGAAAAAAAAAGAAAAAAAAAAAATGTGTGACCAGAACAACTAATGACTTTGAACTCTTTTAGATCAGTAAGCTTTTTTAACATGAAGTGTCATTTTTATTTTTGTAAATCACTGCCACAAAAATCAGGCAGCACATGCACAATTCACATATCAAAGTACTGCTCACAAAGGCAAAAGTATAGAAAACAATAAACTCTTTACATATTGGCCAGGCCGATGAATTGTCTGAAATTTGGCAATTTGAAATTACTGGCATCTGATTATAGTCATAAATGGTAATTCCCCCTCGTATCAGTTCTAGAAAACTGTCAACTTTGTCACTTATGCATGTTTCAGTTTTAAATTGATTTAAACCTTGAGCTGTGCTGAAAATCCTTGATTTGCTTGTAAATATCTTATTAAAATCTTGGATTCAATCCTTTCTTTTATTTAGCTCAGGTTTGTATTTCTGTATGGAACTGACTGATCATATGTCTCATTGCTCTGAAGTTACATACCTAAGTTTTTGAGCAAAAAAAAAAAAAAAAAGCCTACAATAGACCAGTTCCAAAAATAAATATAAAACCTGTGCTCTTTGGAAGAAAACAGCCCATAAAAAGATTGAATCCTATATTTGGTAATAATATAGCAAATCTTAATGTTTTGACTGGGAAACCCACAAGTGTAGCAATGGGAATCCTCAAAAAAGAACAAAAAATACCAAAAAAGTTTGGAAAGTTGCTATAATCTGTGTGAAGTCAGTATATTGTAATCCAATAATGCATATCAATATCAATAATTGTAATAATAATTAAAATAATAATAATAATTAAATAAATACTCTAATCCATTCCAAATTGAGTGGAACACAAGACTAATATAGCTAAAAATTGGTTGTTTGCATTTTGGAGTTAATGTTTTGGCCAAAAACCAGGGAGAAAATGAGATGCTAGTGAAAATGCAAAAATAAATAAATAAATACATATTAAATACAAATTGGATATGGTTTATTTCCCATCTCTTCATTTTCAGGCGCACTACTTGCGTGCAGATTTAGTGTAATTTCCGGAAGTGGAAATGTATGATTTTGCAGATTTATATGGAAATGATATTCCTCCCACCCTGTAAATCTCACACTGACACAAATGATGCTTGCTTAAGGGAATCCTGCAGGAATGCTAAGAACACTGAAGCACACTGTGAGCTCAGATGATCAGCGTCTGCTCTATTTCATTCTATTTTTCTTTGCTTATTATGCATTTTAATTCTTTTTTTTATTAAGCTTTTACTTTACCATTTCTTTTTTCAGTTTTCCTTCACACTGTAAAAATCTGTTCTGTTATGTAATCCTTAAATGTCCTTTGTGTGGAAACTAAATTAATTTGTCAAAATATTAATGATAAATTAACCTTACTACATTCTGGTAGAATAAGCTTCTTAAGTGCATTTTAATTATTTTATGTTCATAAAACGACCTTTACACAATCATATCTTATTTTATTTAGCGTGCCTTTATGTAAATATCCTCAAATGACTTTTGTGTATGAAATGTGCTTTATAAAAAAACTTGACTTGCTTAGGAAACATGGAGGAACTGTATGCATAATTTTGTCTGTTCTTGCAGATTTGGGGATATTTTATGGAGCTGTTTGTTGTGAAATCATTAGTGCTTGAGAACAGATAGAAGCTGTGTGTTAATCCAATAGTACCTTGAAAAGCAGCACAATCAGTGCATTTACATCCCAAACTGACCGTCAAACAAGAAGTGCAGTAGTTTGTGATCAAAATTGTTATCATTTGTTTTGCTTTTTCTTGTCATCACAGCTTCAGGTGACAGCATAAGTGGAAGATACATTGAAGACTGAAGAACGGAATCCAAAGAGCTATATTATTGTCCCATAAATTACAGCTTTATGGTCCTGTAATCAAATTCCACTCCAGTCTTGGCATTTCTAAATGAGGCTATATGACATCTTGCTGTGCATCATGAAGTCATTTAATGGTATTATCACTTAATTTAGATGGACATTTATCTAAACTGGTATGATATGAATCTTGTGCACTACATAATAAAAAAGCAATTTTTTTAAGGGCAAAATTTATCATTTTAGTTCAGCATGAAGTGCCAAAATAACTTAAATATTTTTTTTTCTCAGAATTGCGAGATATAATGTTTGACTTTTTTTCTCACAATTCTGATTTTATTTTTATTTTTATTTATTTTTTATTGTGAGATATAAAATTACATTTGTGAGTTATAAGTCCAATTGTCAAAAATAGTCAGTTTGTATCTCGCTACTCTGACTATATACAGTAAGTCACGATTCCTTTATAAAGTACTATGGTAGCAATTCTGACTTTACTGCTAACAATTTATATCTTGCAAAGAACAAAGGCTTATAAAAAGTATTATATCTTTCAATTCAGACTTTATAACGCAACTGCAACCTTATATTATGCAATGCTGACTTTATAGATCAAAATTTCAAGTTTACATCTTGCAATTCTGAGAAAACAAGGTCAGAATTATGAGTTTATAGCATGCACTTCTGGGTGGGAGGTCAGAATTGTGAGATAAAAAGTCACATTTTATTCAGTAGCGAAATCAGACTTCTCTGTCGAACTCTAGATAAAATAAATAAGTGATCCTACACTTCTCCTAAAGAAAGACATTTGAGGTCTCATTCATGTCCGTAGCACAATTGCAATGCTGAAGTTTAATATTTCAGGTAAGAAGATTGTTCAGAATCCTAACCCTTAATACGAACAAAGTAATAGCGATGCTTGTCCTCTTTTTAGTGCTTCCAGCATGAAGAGGAATTCTGGGCAGCAATAGGAGAAATATGAGAGAAGGAAAAATGGTGGAGATTATTCACTGCTGGTGTGAGTGACTCTATTGAGCTTAGCTTTAGATCAAATAGACACACTCCATTAGGCCCACATGATGGTAGCTGTAAAACATTTCCATATGAAAAGGAAGGAAGGTCATTTCTCCTTTCCGCTGGGACAGTCACACACCTCTCGTGAAAGAGAAAGAACCAGAATATCTGCAGGCCGGGTTATAGGAGCGGGCAATGACATAAACTCGTATACCTAACTCTTTTGATAGGCTACCGCACATAGATTATGCTATTTAAGAACGTTCCTTTATGCATCTATGAACAGGAGAGTCGAGAGAGTTTAGCTCTGCAAATATTAAACTATGATTCTCTTGTGGTTTGGTAAAACAGGCTAGTTACACAAGATACAAGCCACTAATTTAAAGTAGCTGAAGCAACATCAAGCTGCTCTTTTGAAAAAGTAGTAATCTACGACTAAAATAGCTAATTAAGTTCAGTTATTTGAAACGAGGGATAGTTCTATGAAATCAAAACATTCTATTCTGATCTTCTTTCTTCTCTGGAAAACAAAAAACTATATTTTGAAGAGCTGTTTTTGTTCATGAACAATACTGAAACAAAACTGCACCATGATTTTGATTCTATGATTATTTTTGTGTTTCACAGAATAAAGAAAGTCATACAGTTTTGCAATCGTGCCGTTGAATTATTAATCAAAAATAAAAGTTTTGTTTAAATAGTATACGTGTGTGTACCATGTATATGTAAATGTATATGTAAATACACACCCATGCATGTATATATTTAAGAAAAATATGTTACGTTTATATATTAAATATATTTATATATAATATAAGTTGAATATAAATGCAAATGCATGTAAATATTTTCAAAATATATAATGTATGTGTGTGTATTTATATATACATAATAAATATACACAGAACACACACATATATTATGTAAATACAATTTTATTTTGAATGCAATTAATCATTTGACAGCACTAGTTTGGAACAACGTGAGAAAGGAATGAAACACAAAACATGTTTAAAAAAGATGCGAAAGAAGATGGGGATGAAGGGAAAAATGTGTTCGTCAAACGGTTCACAAAAAAATAAACATGACATTTCTGTCTACTCTAGGCATTTTTTTTCTTCTTCTTTCATTTTACTATTGACATGTATATAAAAATACACTTGTTATACAAATAATGTCATAAAAATATGAAGGAAAAAAAGCATGTTGCTGGAAAAGCTGTACTGCTTTACAAACATCTAAGTCTCTGAAAAATCTAGTTACATTGTTTTTTAGTTCATTTCTCCCCGGCACTACTTGATCAAAACTGATGAAAAGTGATTCAAGCCCTTGCGCTCTTTGCTTGTTGATCTTGTACTTGTGCACCTCCAAAAGGCCTCATATTTCAGATGTTATCTTGGAATATTGGTATTAATAAGGTCATGTCTGCATAGCATAAAGCACATGCTCTTTTTTTCTGTTGTTGTTGTTTTAATGCAGAGGACATATTAACATTTCACAGCAGGATTATCCTGAGACCTTCCTCTCCATGTTAGTGAACTCTACAGGATTAAAGACGGAGAATAAAGACAAATGTTTTTCCACAAATACGGCTCTGGAAGATCCCGAGGTGTAATCTCGCTGTTCTCAGCACTGCACGTGGACCAGAGTGAGCGATCGCTCTCACTTAAGTCAAGATATCATTACTGGGTCATCCCTCTCTTTCTTTTATCTCCTAATGTGACTCTCCCAATGAGGAAGGCACAGAGAGAAGACAGATATCAGTCAAAGAAGCTCCTGCCATTATCTGCTTCCACCATTTTTCTAACTTTTCTATGAAAAGGCCTTTCTATGTGGGCCTTTGAGGGTCATGCTTGCTTGATGGCGAGAACAAGCCTCATTGGTTTCTGCAGAAGCTCCAATATGAGATGTAGTTTGCTTCCTCATCTGAACATGCTGACTTGCTCACCAATGGATCCTCTGCAGTGAATGAGAGTCCAAACAGCTGATTAAAACAACATGACTCCAGTTCATCAATTAACATCTTGTGAAGCAAAAAGCTGTGTGTTTGTGATAAACAAATGCATCAAGATGTTTTTAAATTCAAATTGTTGCTTGGACTGGAGTCGTGTAAATATATTATATAAATATATAATTTTTGCTTTGAAGATGAACAAAAATCTTATGGGTTTGAAACGATATGAGGGTCAGTAAAAAGTAAACTATTCACTTAAGTATGGTTATACAGTAGGCAATAATTTCAAGACGTTAAAGGGATAGTTCACCCAAAAATAAAGCAATAAGTCCCAAGAAGCCATGGTTTACAACAGCTAAGTTTTATAACAGCTAAGGGAGTCCGCTTCACGTCGTGGCTAACAACGCCCCCTAGCTGTTATAAATTCAGTGTAAACCACAGCTTCACAGGGCTTATTGCTTTTATAAAATGGCTATTCCAAGGTTTCACAGAATAAAACTGAGCAAATAAACTTAATTTATGATATAAATAAAAACAGTATTCTTCCTCAGAAACAGTTGTGGTTCCAACAAAGTGGTTGCCGAGCAACACACAGAAATAAACAAAGGTGTATGTTTGTAGTGTAATTTACAACAGCTTCTAACGTGGCTCAACCAATCAGAATCAAGGTCCAGAACTATCCGTTTTATAATGAACATTCTGTCATTAATTACTCACACTCATGTTATTCCAAACCTGTAAGACCTCCATTCATCTTCGGAGCACAATTTAAGATATTTTGGATGGAATTCGAGAGCTCTCTGACCTTCCCATAGACAACAAGGGTGGTACCACGATAAGGGTCCAGAAGCATTTCAAGGAGATCAGTAAAGTTATTCATGTGACATCAGGGGTTCAACTGTAATTTTACGACCCTACGAGAATGCTTTTTGTGCGCAAAAGAAAAAAAATTTAATTCAGAAATTTGTCTACTCTGCATCACCCTAGCTCTGTTTTGTACTATATCCAGCACGATGTTCTGTGTCAGTTGCACTGCACGTATACGTTTACTATGTTTTTTGCAAAAACAACATATAGGTGTCCCACAGCTGACACAGAACAGCATATGCTGTTTGTGTCAAGTGGATATTCTCCAAAATGCCGCTGGTGTGACGCAGAGGAGATTAATTGTTGAATAAAGTTGTTATTTTTGTTTTCTTCGCATACAAAAAGTATTCTCGTAGCTTTGTAAAATTACGGTTGAACCTCTGATGTCACATGGATTACTTTACCGATGTCCTTGCTATGTTTCTGGACTTTGATCATGGTAGTACCCTTGTTGTCTATGGAGGGTCAGAGCTCTTGGGATCTATCAAAAACATCTTACTTTGTCTTAAGGGTTTAGAACGACATAAGGGTGAGTAATTAATGACAAGATGTTCATTTTGGGGTGAACTTACCCTTTAATATTTACATGAAAGCAGGGTGGATGTTTCACTATAAAAATGTTTGATTCCTTTGTTATTAGAAGGAATAATATATCAAAGGAAATATTGTTCTTGTCTCAGGCAGTGCAGTCAAATGTATTTTAGTTAAGCTGCTTTCATTTTCCCTGACAGACAGTGAGACGAATCCCATGGTCTCACCAGCCAATCCTTTTTTTTGTTGTTGAATGAGCATTTTGAGCTTTCACGAACAAATGTTTTGTTATCCTGATGTTTCCCAGCACTGCAACATCCGAGGATGCTCTTAACGAAGGTCTTTGAGGATGCTCTGCTCTCATACCCAGCATGCATCCTTTTAAAAGCTCCACCAGGGGTTTGTGGGGACAATGCAAAGCTCCAAACATTTCTGCAGAAAAACATCTCTGAGCACTGAGCTTCAGAGAAGTGTTTGAAATGGCTGGTCTGGATGTGGCTTGGAGCCAGAAATGTCGAGATGTTCTTGCCTCTACTCAACTTCTTGTTGAAGCTGTGTTTATAAGCATTATTCTCTTTTTCTGACAGACTTCTTTGTGGAAAAAACCCAAGAAACAACAGGACTGCATTCCGGTGGGTTTTCAAAAGCAGCCACATATTTAAAAAGTAATTTGTGTCTGTTTATGTTTAACATTATGGCGTGATAAACCATTAAAGCATAGTGGTTCTCCAGTGAAAATGATGTTCAATACCCCAGTTTGTTTTCAAAGCTTTCTGGGTTTCAGTGACCCGTCAGCTTTGCTCTTATCTTTACAGAAGCAGCCGCTTGGGATGAAAAAGGTCTGTTTTGTGTACATATATTGTTAATGCTGTCTATCATACTGTAAGTTGTGCTACCTAAGGATTGTAAAGTTACACACTGTGTTTCTCTTGATAGCTATGAGATGGCAATGTTTCATTATAATAATGATAATAATGGAGTGGTCTTATTGATGGATAAAGTTCCTCCTGACATAAATGGAAAATATTGCTAAATCAATCTTCTAATCTGTTTCATATAATCAACCTTTTCTTGCTCTATTAAAAGGACATTAGCAAGGTTTGCTGTTGGTTCTAAAAGAGTTTCAGTAAGTTGAAGCTCAGAATAAAACGGACAGATTTTTAGTGCGTCTTTCAGTGTTTCGTCCTCTTTCCTCTTTTAGAGGTTCTTATGTTCCCAGCACACTGAACTATTTTCTTCAAGTCTACATCACATTTACAATAGAAACCATTCAATAAATATGCACATCATAACACGACGCAGGTAGCAAAGATGCAGCATCAAATGCTATGCAATCTTAGAGGAATAGTTCACTCCCAAATTAAACAACTTGAAATAAAATAATGTAAAAGTTATAAATGCTATACTTGTATGCTGTGCTATGCTATGTGTTCTGAAGTCACATGAAAGCTTTATGAGTCATTTTTCACAAATCTGTCGTATACAGACATTTGGACTGTGTTTATGGTTCTTGACAAGGATGCTGTTGTGTGGAGAAGAGATACAAAAATTAAGAAAAATAACAGCAGGTTTAATAAATAGTGAAAGATTTTTTTTTTTTTCATTTTTAGGTGAACTATTCATTTAAAACTTTCAGTCTTGATTTCTGATTATTATCGCACACTGTGATCAAAACAGAGTTTATCACATCATTAATTAGGGCCGTTTAATGCCTGTGCTGGAATCTAGTAGCTATTCATGAGCTGATGCAATGTGGGTTAAAATGTGGAGTAAAATATGTTGTATCCCTTGGCACCACGTGGTGGACATGATAATTGGGCAGCTTTGAAAGCCCATTTATGTCTGGAGACGTGAAAAGAATGAAGCTGATGTCGGGAAGATGTCAGGCATGTGTCTGGTGGTATTCAGGTAAACAAACTAATGGGCAGGAGTCCTGAAAGCTGGTTGAGAATCAGCTCTCGCCTCTGAGTTTGGGGAGATCAGATTGGTTTAGATTTCTGTGCATCTGTAGCAGTTCTAACAAATCCATTAGGGTGCATTTACTGGTTCGTGTGTGGTGATGTGAGTGCTTCTTGCAGATACTTCAGTCCTGCATCACGATTGTGTAAAGTAAACAGCCAAGTCAGTGTTGTCAGATCTCGTTAGAAAAACAAGCAAACATGTCTGTCAAAATAAGCCTAAATGAAAGAAACCAGGATCTGGAAAAGCGGCTGAAGCTGTGAGGATATCTGAAAAATGTTATTAGTGGTCTGTCATATTTTATTGAGCTACAGGGGCCTATCGCTAGCAAGCCCCAAAACACAGCTGTATTTTTTTATTTTATTTTATTTTTCTTCAGTGAACACGAGAAACATTTTTCATGCATAAAGGTACATCTTATACAAATTGTGTGCTTTATTGCATGCCCTTTGAAACAAAACAATAATTTATCAATATTCATATTAAAGTGTGGAATTATCAATTCCCCAAAAAAAACACAATAATTATTATTTGAATACTAAAAATAAATATGAATAATAATTCTATTTTTAATAAAAAATAAGTTATCTTTCGATCAAAGTAATCATAATGCATTGGTATTGCATCTGTATTTGGTTTGGTCACTAAAAAGATATCAAATTATTATTTATTTTGTTTATTTCTGTAAAAAGGTCTAAAAAGGTTTGGGACGATAACTTTCATACTGACATGAACATATTGGAACTAAGAACTTTATTATGCTGGTTCTCTTTATGTCAAAGCTATTGCAGTTAGCAGCATATCACCACTGCCCAGTTTTACGATGCAATTAGTAGTTCTTTACCCCCGATGCTTCATTTATAATGGACTTTTGTACTAGCACCGAGCATTCTGGCTTAATTCCCCTGGCTATCAACGTACCCCAAAGATTTGCTTAATTAAATGTTTACTATAAATGACTGAGTCAGTGGAAACCAATTAATTCTGTGCTCAACAACACTGTGTGTCCATATAGGAGTTTAAAATAGGAAGCGGTTTACATGCAGACTATGCCAAGGTTTCACGGTGAGTTTTTCAATCTTAATCATTTTCTAACAGGGAGTGATTGTTTAAGACTGTAATATTTTATAAAGGCAATTTTAGGTCGTCTGTGAATATCATAGAATTTTTCCGATCTTAAATCAAGTCTTGTTTGTGAGAGATATTACCTCTAGTAGTAAGGGCTATTGATTTCGTCCTTGCTCGTATCTGAATGTAGGACAGGGACATATGTGAGCTGCCCCCTCAGGACAGTCATTAGTAAAAGGACTGACTGATAGAGGCAAACTACTGGAATGCCTTTTCTTGTCGCACCGCATGCTATAACCAGGAGCATTTTTGTTTTTTTTCTACCATAACTCTCTCCCTTCAGATTATTACAAATCCACCTGCCATCCGTTGGTTTAAGAAAAATTGATATGGGCCAAAACTAGATTTTAAAGCATCTTGAATACGAGAACACTTTAAAGTAAAATCATTGCCTTAATGCTTCACTGCTATTTTAGTTGACAGAAATATGCATTTGTGTAAATTTATATGATAATGAGTTATGTTTTAAACCAGCAAACCAGGTTAATTTGCTTTAAGATATTTTAAGGTTAATTTGCTTTAAGAAATAATGTGCATTTCAATAAAGCATCTACATTTTATTCATGTTTAAGATATTGCTATTGCATTCAGCCATGCAATTGGTTTAATCACAACTTCTGTTATTAATGTAAACATTATACCAACAAACTAGAGTTTAAAAAGATATCATATGTCTCATAACTTTATATGGCAGAAGAAAATACTGGATGTCCAAAAAACTGTTGTTATATTTCAAAACCAGTGTTTTTTTTTGTTTTGTTTTTTTTCTCAGCCAGAGAGAGAACTATGAGCATGAATTTAAAATAGAAAATTGAATCATGACAGTTTTTCCTGCCTCTACAACTTCACTGCATTTTTATCACAATATCTCAAAACACGCTGCCTTATAATTTACCTTGTTGTTTCCATTTTTCACCTGTTACGCCATCAGACAAAGTCAGCCTTTCTGGAAGACTGCTACAGGACACATATTTAAAGTAATGTACCAAGCTGCTGCAGAGTTTGCCAAGAATAGCCAACTGTTACTGAAGTCAGCAGCGTACAGCATTTTTCAAATTGCATTATGATTATTGTGCACATAGTTTTCAGGTAGTTTTAGATGAAGTTTAGCGAGTGGCACCATAGGACAGGATGTTGTCAGAGGTCAGACTCCCATCTAGTTTCCAGGTAAATCTCTTTCCATGAAGTGAAAGAGTCATGCTGCAGGACTGAATACTTAACCTGGAAGCAGTTCTACAAAAGCATTATAAATGTTATTTTTAATAGAGTTAAATCTCTCCCTCTTCAATTTACAACATGTGAAAACTGTGTTTGTAAGTTATTTTAAAATTAAAAATAAAATTAAAACAACAACAACCGAAACATTGCAGTGACCATGCAAAGATGGCGTAAACCTATGGATTTAGTTTCTGCCACTGAATAAAAAATAAAAAAGGTAACTGCGACTTTTTATCTCACAATTTTTACGGTTGTTTTTCTCAAGTTAAAAAGTCATAATTGAGAGACATAAAGACACAATTTAGAGGATTAAAGTCAGACTGCGAGATATAAACTTACAATTCTGACAGTTTTTTCTCAAAATTGCAAGTTTATATCTCGCAATTCTGACTTCATAACATGCAGTTGCGAGTTATAAAGTCAAAACAGTGAGATATAAACTCGCAATTCTGAGAACATATCAGCCCCCCCCCCCCCCAAAAAAAAAACTTTTTACTCGCTTTTAAATCACGCAGTTCTAACTTTATAACTCACAATTACGTGTTAATATCACACAATGTTGAGAAAAAAAGCTAGAATTGCGAGATATAAACTCGCAATTGTGAGAAAAAAGTTCGAATTGTGAGTTTTTATCTTGCAATTGTGTCTATACTGTATATCGCAACCTTTTTTTATTTTTTTTATTCAGTGGCGGAAACGGGCTTTCATATAAACCTCATATTTTGGGCTTGCTTCAAGTAAATCATTGAGATCACATGGGTTCAGCTAACAAAAAAACCTTTGCTAATGATGAGGTTTAAATCTTAAGTCTAACTTTGGTCACACTCAGTTTTAATGTTATGTTTCATAGGGAACAGCCATGCAAATGTGAAATACTTGCTCATTTGCAAACGTCTCTGGAATATGCAACAACCGAAAGCCACAGAATTGCTAATAAATGTTATCTTGGCGCTTCCCATAATTCTCACTCATTGTGTTCTGTCACTGGGTTTTAATAGAGCACCATTTGCTAGTCTCTTTCCAGTGTTTCACTCCCAGGAGTGAAAATCCATTGATTTAATAGGCACTGGGAATCATTAGAGCTCTATTGCTACACCATTCACTGTGCATGATGGAGCACTCGCCTACCTGTAAATAAAGGTTAGACAGGTGAACGCAGAATTGGGCACTGCCTATATCTCAAAGCTGAGGAAAGTTTAATAAATGTGCAGTTTCTGTTAGCAGAACCTTTGCACTTAGAGGGTCGACAATACACCAATTAAACAGCACTGGCTGAGAAACAGTCTGTTGAGTTTTGAGAGATGATTGTTTGGTGCCAACGAGCTCTTGGCCCTCGCTGCCTCTGCTCTGCGGGCATATTGAAGTGTGCTCCATCACGACAGGAGATGCATATTAAACCAAACACAAAAAACGACTGAACTGGATCAAGCACAGCAGTATGCCACAGGCTGGATCTCACGGGGGAATGACTTGCTAATCTTCTCCAAATAGAGATGTTGCTCTGGGATATGATGGGATGATGCACAGGTACAAAGTATGACGTTTTAAAAGCTCAAAGTATAATAGGGGATAATTATCTTTGGTAAAACACTTATAAATTATATTCTTTTACAGCTCAAAAAGATGAATTGTATGAGGAACAAGTGTGGAGTAAGTGACTGAATAAATATTAAAGCTGTCAATCAATTAATGCTTTGTGAGTTTATTCTGATATCTGTGTCCTCCATCAGCATGGAATGCATTGTTTTGAATTCAGAGAAATTCAAAAAAGTTTTGCAGGGAGCAAGAAGTGAATAAGTTTGGAGACAGCATGTCAGAAGAAAGCTGATCACAAAACAAAGCCTCCACAGATGTGTTCATGATGGCTCAAACTTGACTACACCAGCTTACATAACACAATGTTTTTTTGTTTATATATATATATATATATATATATATATATATATATATATATATATATATATATATATATATATATATATATATATATATATATATGCTTTTTGGTTTTTTGAGTGTACAAAATATTTTGTACTTCTTGAAAGTTTTGCGAAGGGCATAAAAACTATGTAACTAAGCATGAAATCGAAAGTGATTAGAACACATTTCCACTGCATAATTCAGTCAGTGTTGTTAGAAGGAAACCTTTCTTTTTCCACGCTGTCCTTCATCGTAATGTATTTGTGATTCTTGAAATTTTCAACTCTGGTTAGAATTAAGACTCTCGAATATAAAACATTGTTTCAGGAGCCTCTAAAAATCCACTCTAAACTCACTTCACGGATCAATATTCACAAATGATAGATTAAATGAACTTGACTCTCCTGCTTCCTTCGGAAATACATCAAATAATTACACATATGTGAAATGGGTTGCCATAGTCATTCTATGTTGACTTTACACTAGATGTAACAAGCTGCATCAACTCTTATTAGGCCCTTTTTACGCTGTACAATGAAGGTAGTTTATCTGGCTAGCCAGGTAAAATGGCTCAGAGATCAGATCTGGGATGCATTTCCCAAAAGCATATTTGCTAACTAAGTTAGCAACTTTGTTGGTTGCAATACAATTTCCCACTGACAACCAACTAAGTTGCTAACAGGTTAGCAACCATGCTTTTGGGAAACGCACCCCTGGTAGAGAGATCTCAAACCGAAATTTGACCAATCAGCTTTAAGTAAATCTTGGACACAGTAAAGTCACTTCCACAGTTTATCTTGCTCCAAATTAAAGGGCACTACATAGTAAAAATAAATAAACAAATAAAATCATCTGGCCTTTTAATGATGATTATGTACTATTATTATTTTATTTAATTATTTTATATAAATAGTTCCCTTAATCCACAAGCCATTTTAGTTTAATAATTATTATTAAGCTTTCGTTTTAAATAAAAAATATATGAAGATAATACGCAATATAAATAAGCTTTAGAATCAATATCTTTAAACATGAATACACATGAGCTTAGATTTTTGAGTTACTTTATAAATATTTTCAACGATCTTTTATTTGCACTGATATGGCAAGAACTTTTCTTTAAAGGGATAGTTCACCCAAAAATGAAAAGTCTGTCATTAATTACTCACCCTCATGTCATTCCAAACCTATAAGACCTACACACAAATTAAGATATTTTTAATGAATTCTGAAAGCTCTCTGACCTTCCAATAGACAGCAAGGATCCTAACACGATCAAGGTCCAGAAACAGGGTATGGACATCGTTAAAATAATCCATATGACGAGAATACGTTTTGTGCACAAAGAAAAGAAAAATAACGACTATTCAACAATTCGTCTTTTCATTGTCACTATGGCACGATTTTGGAGAGTATCACATATGTAAACAATGTATGCAAAGTATGTACGCGGATACATTGTTTACATAGAGCTCGGGCGTAGACGTCATGGAATGGTGCATTGTGGGTAACGGCGGCCATTTTAGAGGTATCGCAAAGCAGGTTTGTAATAAGATAATAGCCAGTATCCAGAAAAAGTTATAGAACGTGACAAAAAAAGTTGCCTATACCTATACGGACAAACTTAATAATGAAGCCAAACAACGCTACTTAAAAAAAAAAAAGAGGTTGTAGGCGGAATCGATCCCTATGAACACATGAAAGTTTACCAAGCCTCAGTTTCCCTGATAATTTATCCTACCGGGTCTGTGGAGTGAGCGCTTACACCTCCGATCAATTTAAAAATGTCACTTTCACTTTTCAAAAAGTCACTGGAGGCTCACCTGCAGATCATAAATGGATCTGCAAATTAAACGTGGAGAAAACAATCTTTTTCACTAAGGAAATGTTAACATTAACCAAGCATCAGTGGTGACACACACACACACACACACTTATCAGATTCTGCGAGCTATGAAGCTTGTCTATGCGGGTTTGTTACACTTCAGGAGTAATTACTCACCTATCATACTTGCAAAAATCCACTGTTTTCCTCCGGTAGTTCTGTAATCCGGTATAATATTGACGAACATTCACCTCAGACACAACCCACCATTCACCAAAACAAGACGCTTAACTTCCTATTTTGAAGTTCGTTCCAGTTTTTTATTTTTTTTTAAACAAGTTGTTCAAATTTGTTAAATACAGTCAGCACAAAAATATCAAAAAGCAAATTAAGTTCAGGATTGGGTCAAAAGAAAATGTTTAAACAAAAAATACAGACACTAAACTGACTCCCTTACTGGCCAAAAACTAGAGAAAACGTAATGTGTTTGTGTGTGTGTATGTGAGAGAGAGAGAGAGACCATACACAACATGTCTCACCATAACTATGTATTATAATATTATCGAAGGTGATGGTTTCCCTCCGTACAGTGGTGACCCAAGCCATCTGACGCCTCTTGGTGATTTCAGACACCTTGTGTTTTTTTTCCAAGTAGGAAAATGTTGAAAACTAATATGATTCACGAGGCGTTTGCCCTGTCGATCATGAAACCGATTACAGCAGGTCACAATACAGCAATACTGAACCATTTTCCAAAAAATAATCAAAATTAATGACCAAATGACCAACGTTACCTAATGCCTACTATACAGTACATCTACTTCTGTACCGCGATTCCCACAATGCATTGCGACGTGACGCAACGATCCCGACCTCTATTCAGATCAAAGCATTGACAACGTAAACAACGGATCCAATACGCTCTGCCTACTGACCTAATTCTTAAAAATTAAGAATATTATTATAAACAAGGCCCTAGTATTATAAAGTGTTACCTTTCTATCTTTGTGCAAGGATATAAGCTGTGAGCTTTCTCTCTTCAGCAATAAATCACAGAGAACTTTAAATTAATTAACTACCGAGATGATTAATTACGAGGGGCTTATTAGATTAGTGTTAGGAGTGGTGGGTCTGACATTTCCAGAGACTGAAACATCGCTGTAACAAGTTCATATATTAACAATTTTTGACTGAGCCAGGCAAACACAAACCATTCACCTTGGAATTACAGCAGTTTTCCCGGGAAAAAGGTCCTATGTTATTACCAATCAGACATGCTGTTAGCACGGCATTAACGCCAGTTGGGTAATTCAAGAGTAGACCATTTTGCAAGGCGACCTCATGGCGAGTATTTAATGTTGTTAGCATTTCTATCACTTTGTGTGTTTGATTTCCTCTTGCAGGTAGTTTGTGAAGGCAAAGGAAGACCCCATGATCCTGTCAACTTTCATTTAGGAGCCAGTGACAACAGCCTTACTGCATTAAATCACTCTGTCGCATGGTATTACTGGGCGAAAGCTAGCTGAGCTTGTGACTGAGTAAGCCTGCTGATAAAATCACTCTCTGCTGTTGCACTGGGGTCTGCAGGCTCCAGATAGGGGCTCAGACACCCGGTCCAATCCAAGTATGGCAGGAACTAACAATTAATTGCTGGGGTTAAAGTTTGTCAGCAGCACCACAGCGTTAATGTAAGCTGATGTAAGCCTCGTTATTACTATGGTTTTCAGCTTGATGCGAGCTGTGTGGTTTCACTCTTTTCCTGCAAGCCTATTTCTGGCTTTTTCTTATCATTCAGCATTAACATGTTTAATCAACAAGCCCCGGAGAACAAATGATAAGGCTAAATGAATGGAAGTCAGCGAAGCACTGCGATCCAAATAGATCTCTCTGGTTCATTTCTTCTGAAAATGAATCGCAGTATCAAAGAGTAATAAACTGCTGTGTCAGAATATTTGTGTGTTGTAATTTTAATAACTCAAAGGAAACAGACTCCCAAGTGACAACTTGATAGCCTCACAAAACGTTTAAATGAGTCTGTTAATAAAGACTTAAAGGATAAGAATAAAGAGTTATTTGTGGTATAATGTATTTTTTGAGCTCTGTAACTCATATGTGCCTGTGTTGTAACTTAAGTATACATGTTTCCATAGACTTTCTGAAATATGCTCTGGTCAAGCTCTAATCATTAAAACGTACATGCATGGAGCTATGTAAGGAAAAAAAGAAGGAGCTAAAATTAAGCACAAATTTCACCCTTGCCAACCCTGACTGCTGCTGTTATTTCTTTATCACTCTGACCTCTGTAAATCACATCAATAGACTCAGTTGGATAAAGTTTGCTGTTCTTCTTACCATCAGACAGCAGATTAATTACTATGATAGAGTCTTTACCTGCTGCGTCAGTTTAATGTTGTTTATGATAAGCCAGAGGACACTTTCCAAATGCCAGGTGTCCTAAAATGCATCCGACAGCCTCAGGAGTACAAAAGTCATAACATGTTCTCTGGCTTCAGGCATTTTATGGAGCTCATGCTTATGAAAACTACATTTTGACGATGAAGGAAATTGCAGTCATAAGTTTGGACATAGTTCAACTCAATTTTAACAAAAGTGAAGGTGTCCTAAATCATGTTCAGACAGAGTAGTCAGTCTCCAGAATGCCCAAGGCCACACGAAGCATCCAGACAGTGAGAAAACTCGGTCATCTGAAAATCAGAAATGTTAGACATGCTGTCCTCAACAGTGCACTTAAATTGGAGGTATTATTATGGTTTTTGAAAGCTTTTACCTTATAAATGTATGAATGGAGGACGAGTTTCCTGAAGGAATTGTTCCACCAAAAATGAAAATTCTGCAATACTTTACTCAACCTCTTATTATTCATCATCAACATTATAGCTGTATAAAAGTATTTGAGGAAGATAAAAAGCTACACAGAAAAAGTGTAAAGTTAAGTAAGTAATGACAGAATTCTCCTTTCTGAGAGATTTATTCCCTTATAATTAAATTAGCATGGCATTCTTGCATTATTGCATCAAAGTTCAAAGTATATCAGAGTTTCTTTGGCTCTGCAGGGAAACCCCAAAGGACAAACCTAATCACAAATATATGTTTCAGCTCTTGTTCCTGTGTAAAACACAGATCTGTCCATCAGTGCTGGGGTTTGCAGTGTTTACACGAAGATAATAACACCCTTCAGTAGGGCAGATTTGAGGTCATTCCGACCTATCAGCCTCGTTTTTTCCATGTATTTTCGACACGCTTGGCTGGAAATACAAACAATTAAGCTTATAAAAGTGCTCAACCTAAACTCAAACAAGTTCCTAATTAACTGTTTTGGGAGGTCAGCAATTATTGTTGTTCAGTTTACATCCCGAGCATCGGTGCATTCGGAAGGAGCTCCAGTCAGGTTTGTGTTGAGTCGGCTGGTTTACAGCCCTGGAAAGGGCACATGGGGGATGAGAGCGGAGCATCGGCATTTGTTATGCCTTAAATAATTCAACAACACAATTCCAAGGCTTTTTGTCATCAGTAATTTCTCATACAGTCTATTGTGACAGAACAATTTTGTATACATGTCACATGCATCATTATAGAGAACAGAACAATGTTACAAACTCCCTCAATCTTTTATTTTTTTTTTTATTTTTTTTTTACAGAATATATTTTAATGTAATGTAATAAATAATGGGATTTTTGTGTAATTATAAAGTGAATAATAAATATAAATGTATGTATTTACATACATACATACATACATGTATATACTGTATAGTTGTCATTAATTTTTTAATAATAAAGCATGTTTCATTATTTTATTATTGTATATATTATTGTTGTGATTACTAACAGTAATAATTTTAATAGTTATTATTTTATTATTATAAATGTATATATTCAGTATAAATTAACCTTTCATTACTAGTGATGGTGATTTAGTAATAAAGCATGTTTTTCTTAATTATTACTACCATCAGTTTATAATACACGGCTATATTTTACATTATAATACATCTATATATTTTATATAAATGAATATATATATATATATATTTATATAAAAACACACTCACTGTAAAAAATTAATCTGTAAAATAACTGAACAAGTGTTGGCAGATCATTACACACAGCATTATCCATTAATTTTATTAATATTACAGACATTTCTGTTAACTCTAAAACACAATGCAGTGAAGTGTAAAATTCAAAATACTGGTAAAAAATATGGAAATTCCTTCAAATTATACAATATATTGTGCCCTATTTTTATATATATTTATAATTATGCAATAAAAACTGTGCAAGCTAAAACACACGTGCATACCTCCTCAATTAAAACGCACCTTAAGGTGTGTTTTGCACTGGGACATAAGCCCTTACTAGCCACAAAGTAAGTCAAGCACGAAATTCAAGGTAAACCAATTCCCAGGGAGCTGATTTACAATGATATTTGTGCGCTGTAAAAGTTCAGTAAATAAACCCTTAAAGGAACACCCCACTTTTTTTGAAAATAGGCTCATTTTCAACTCCCCTAGAGTTAAACAGCTTATAGACTATTTTCAGGCACTGCGTATATCACTGCATCTGCTGCACTCGTGGCACGGCAACAAAGTTCCTTGATTATTACGCCGAAATGCATATTTGAGCAAGATGCTAACGATCTAATCAGATTCAATAATCTATGCTAAGCTAAAAGTGCTACCGCCAGACCTGGAGACTGGCTGAATGGATTCAAAAATGGTATAACTCAACTGTTTAACTCTAGGGGAGTGAGTTTTAACTCTAGAGTTAAAAAAGTGGATTGTTCCTTTAAGCACAAGCCAGACAAATAAGCATTTGTATTTTTGCTGCATGTCATTACTGTAAACCGCTGTTATGACATCTAAGTGTCTGATCATCCCAGCTCAATAATGTTCTGCTTTAATTTGAAGGTGATGTCATGTGCCTGTTATTGTTGTTCTTGCTGTGACGAATCATCGCTTGCTTTCTCTCCCCCGCCGTGTAAAGAGCCATCACATCAACACAACACAACCTAATCACAAACATCAATCTCTTCTTGCGCCTCCTGAACACTAGTAAGACGTCTCGACCAAACATAATACAAAAGCATTGTTCCAAAACATAGAGAGAGCTGCTGATGGCTAGGATGCAGTCTTGGAAGACGGCTCCCTGTGTAGGCAGCAGAAAGTACAGCTCAATTGTTTATTCAGCTGAGTTTCCAAAGTTTAAAAGGCCTGTTCTCATTACTCCCATGACTCAGTCTGATCTGTGTATAAATAGTTCAGTGAAAAAAAAGTGCTATTAATTTTTCATGAACATGGAAAAGTAGGGCTGAATATCAATAGAACTAATGAAATCAGAGTAAAGGGAAGATAAAATGAGCGACGGTCACTGGAGAGAGAAGAAAATGATGGAGCAACACACTTATCGCAACAGCAGTACATGGTACTTGTCTTCTGGTGGAAAAACGTTACTGTGATTAAATTTTTTTAATTCTAAAAAGGAGCAGTGCAACCAAAAAAGAACATTTAATGATCCTCGGGCCATACAAGATGTGTTTGTTTCTTCATCACAACAGATTTGGTGAAATTATGCATTGCAACGCTTGCTCACCAATGAATGCTCTGCAGTGAATGGGTGCCGTCAGAATGAGAGTCCAAACAGCTGATAAAAACATCACAATAATCTACAAGCAATCCACACCACTCCAGTACATCAGTTAACATCTTGTTATGTGAAACATTACTTGTTTGTAATATACAAATCCATCACCAGCACATATTTATCTTCAAACTGTTGCTTCAGGCTAGAATAAAAGTCCTATTACCATAATATTTCTCTATCCATAAGTTAGTTTATTATAGGTTTAAAACAAATGAGCTAAGCCACCTAAGGTCACCAAGGACTCGAAATTCATATATATATATATTTTAATTTCTAACTTATTATTTGTGGTACATGCAGAATTAAATCTTATGATTGAGCATCTAATGTAATGAAAAACATGAATAATAGACATAATGTTCAAAGATACTGATCCAATGACAATCGTAACTAGACTTTATGAGCACTTAAAAGAAACACATCCCAGCTAATGTGTATTCAGAATTATGAGAAATAGTTTTCATGCAGTATAAGTGGAGCAATTTACATTACGTCTGTGGTCAGCTCATAAAGGCTAAATAATTAAGGTGAGTGAGATGAAGGCCTGTTTTTCTTCCTCTTTCTATGTGGCCAGCTTATTCAGTGTGATTTCTGAACTAATTTAATTTAGTTTATTACATTTAAAAGCTTGTGCTGCTCCCCACATCACTAGCAGAGGCTTTCATTTTCAAAGTGTCTGTTTCATTAAAGCACACAGAAACACTCCCTTATATAACATAACATAATAGCATTTCCCATTTTCTGTTCCCCTCCTGTCATCTAGTAGCCAACACTCACATTGTTCACTGTACAAATGTAACTAAAATGTGCCTATAATCTAGTTAAATTAATTAATATTGAGCCTATGTTAATATTAAGGTGAACTGTATAGCTAGACAAATATACAAAATTACCAATGTGAATATAATATATATATATATATATATATATATATATATATATATATATATATATATATATATATATATATTATACATTTTTTTTTAAAAAATTTTTTGGGGGGGGAGAAGGAACTTGCTCACTGAGACTAAATTTATTTGTAACACCTGTTATCTATCTTATCTATTTGAATATATTTTAACATGTAATTTATTCCTGTGATGCAAAGTCTTCAGTGACATGATCCTTCAGAAAAAAATTTATATGCTCATATATTATAATATAGATTTATAATAATTGTATTATTATTATTGTTATTATATGTATTTTATATTTTTGTTTGTTGGAGAATATGAAGTGCCAGGAACAATCTTCAGAAATAAATGTTAGGTTTGTGTCATTTTCTATAGGACTTGATTAGATTTCTGCCTTTGCTGCACAGATGATGTGAACAATAAGCTATGTTAAGTAACCACAATAAAATGCTCAGCCTGCCTCTTATCTACAGACAAGCAGCACTGCATATGTTAGACACTGTAGTAAATCAGGCTGCTGAAAGCCAAATCAGACCCTTACATTACTGTTGATGCCTATACGGCCGCCGGGGCAGACGCATTATACACATTACTGTTTATACAGTGCTGGATGTGATGAAGAGTGTGTAGCTGCATTTAAAAGCTGCTGGCTTTAGTTAGAGTCTATAAAAAAAGGGGGAAAAAAGTCAATTTATATTTAAAGACTGCCATCTGCTGGTCATTAAAGCTTTCTGGATTACAGTAAATAAACTTGGCCTACTAAATTAGGGTGCTAATGTACAACCACCTTATTTACTGAATTTTGTGATTGCTTTTGGGGGCAATTAACCTCACTGGACCTTTCCAGACCTAAAAAAAAAAAAAAAAAACCCACGTCATAAGTTAGTAGGCGCGCTATAATGTGACCAATAAAACATCTAAAATAATACATGCTGGGTGCATTCAGAGAAATAGAAATATTTGAATACATATCCCCAATGTTCCTGAAGTGGACAGAGGAATAAATCAACAAAAAACTAGTTCTACATGAATATTCAAGAGGATCCGTCAGCTTTGTGGAACGTTTGTGTAAATATAAACAAAGCCTAATCTTCTGAGTGACACACAGGAATAGCATAGCGGATTACTGCTGGCCAGTAGCTAATTAATAAATCATCAATGAATTAATTACATATTATGCATTAATTAGGATGTAGAGAATCATTCATGTGTACTTTAAATCACTGCTCACTTCCTCTGTTTCTCATTAGCAGTGTGGTACGGTGTGTTTTGGTGCTGGGATAATGGTTCAGGGTAATGACTCCCCTTTGCAGGATGTCTCTGTTGAAATACACTCTAATTTTGTCCTGTGCTGCTCTCCGTAAAACATTGATTCACAGACATCTGCCATATCCACATGGGTCTTGCATACAGATAAATAATTCATCTGATATTATTCTGTATGCTTTATTTATGTTCTTTAATGAAGAGCCCAATGTGATTTCCTCAAATAAACTAGATACGGTAAGACACATATTTGATATGAATGCTAAATTGGCTTCACACAGTTGATTGTATTAAGAGTTCAAAGTTAATTGCAGGGGTTAATGGGCAAGCTTTTGCTCATGTGTTAATCTGCTCAAAACACGAACGATGAACAGACTGCTGCTGATTGTTACACTGCACCAGCAACTCTACATCTGTTTAAAAAACCCTTTCTTCTCACACAAATATAGTGTCTCCTCCATGTGGCGAAACTAGGAAATAGCTTGGTGAATTATAAAGTCATCATACTCCGAGAAGAGTGGATTATATTTATTGAGGATTTATTTAAAAATTAAAATGATTTTCAAAAATTTAATTCATTGAACAGCTTTACTGAGATGAACGTTAACTCTCAAATGCGTTAAAACACTAACGGTTTGTTCTAATGAAAAACGGACAGTATGTCATTTGAATTGTCAGTCAACAAATACATTCAGTGTGTCAGGGGTGTTTTTTTTTTTTTTTTTTTTTTTTTAACAATAAACAAAAATACAAAACAAGGGCGTTTGGTTTTGCGTAACTCACGGCGTCTGCGCAAACGTTAGCGCAGCGACGACGCGACGGGCGCGCGGCTCGGTTGGTTAAATGACGTCACTGTGTCATGTCGACGGGCAGCGTGCGCCATCTTGAAACGAAACCAAATCACGGGCTGATCCCGCTCGCCTCCGCTCACTCTCATTCCGCGCTCATTCGCACTGTCCGCCCGGCTGTGGTCCAGGATTAGCCGCGCTGAAGGCTCGAGGAACAGGCGCAGGCGATGATGGCAGGTAAACGCGCCGCGCGGGGGTTTGAGTTGGTAGGCGGGGGCGCGAGCGGCAGGAGTGCGGCCTAAACATCAAACCAGACTAAATCAAACCCACATTCACTGCGCTATCTCAGTATGCATGCTCGGGCTGGCAGGGCTCTGGCTTCTGCGTGATTAATTGCTTCTGGGAGGCTGATCTGAGCATGCATTTCAATGCACTTGTGTTGTTGTTTTGCAGGGGCTGGTGGAGGCAATGATTTCCAGTGGTGCTTCTCCCAGGTCAAAGGAGCCGTAGATGAAGATGTGGCAGAAGGTAAATAACTGTTTGCATTCGTTTAAAACACCTTTGGGTGAGTATGCATGAGTGATGAACACATTGGAAGAGTTTTTTGTAGTGAAGGGTGCATAGCAAGGTATGATAGGAAGAGATGGAGTCAGGAGTGTTACAGATCCATGCCCAAATTTCGTAATTACTCTTCAAAAAAAAAAAAAACCTTTATAGAGGGAAGTTAATGGACAGATACTCTTGTGCTTGAAACTTTGCATTGCAGTGCTGTAAATATTGTTTATGGAATAAAAAAAAAGCTGGTTTTGTGTATTTCTGTGATTTATATTGTAATTTACAAGTTTTTTCCAACTTCAAATTATGTAAAGGAAAACTTTGGTAACAAAAAAAAAAAAAACATTTCTCAGTTTCTCACTTCAGTTTTATTGCTGCAGTGCAAAATGGGATTGTCAACCAGACCAACTGCTCAACACTTTCATGACAACCTGTCATAAATGTTGTATACACCTGGCAAACTCAATTATTTGTGTTACAGTTGTATCAAGTCCAACTTAATTAAATGTAAACTGGTATGCACTTCTGAACCGCTACAGATATTTTGAACAATGCAACTTGAACGTTTACAAAAAAGTTGTACAAACCCTTCAGCTAATGGGGCATTGTAAAGTAGACTGCTGTCAAAATTTAAATAAATGTTTTTTTGTTTTTGTTTTTAAGTCAGTAAATTAAAATAAAACTTAGTCTTACATCCGATTTAAAGAGCCCGTATTATGCCATTTTATAATTCATAATTCTTATATCATTTTGGGAGTTTCCTACAATAGGATTACATGCATGCAAGGTCAAAAAATGCTTTCGTTTTCTTAAAATATGCATTTAATATCACCTAATTTTCCAGCAATTCTCAAACGATTCATTTGAAGAAATTCAGTCTTTCCTCCCATTTGCGTGAGCGTGCTCTGCTCTGATTGGTCAGATGGCCTCGTCTGTTGTGGTTGGTCTACAGCTCACAGCATGTCAGAAATGATTCCCATTTCAATATTTCTGTATTTTGAATGCTCAATAGAAAATATAAACATCTATTATTTATCATACTTACAGGTTGTGATTCAGTGAAGCAGCTTGTCCCAAAAAACAGGATACTGATCTATCTTTCAACAGCAAGCGTTTTGTGAATCCCGCGTTAAACTCCGATTTAGATCAGAGAAGCAGTCATTTGTTGAATGACTTGTTTGTGGGCGGGATCAAGTTGTTCGCGCCTGGCCAGCGTAGAACATAGGCGCACATTATGCAAATGTGTTACCCCGTGATATGTAGCCGTCACAGAAGTGGGATTTGAATTTGAATTAAAAACAACTCGTTTAGGCTGTAGAGAGTCTTCTTTATTTTGGGAACCAATATCTTTATTCATGGTGTGCTTTTCAACTTTGCAGAGTTTACATTCACAAGCAGCTACATTACACACTGTATGAAAGGCAATATTGGAAAGGGCGTAATAGGGGCACTTTAAACATGAACGGGGACATGTATCGACAGGGACGTGTATTTATACAGTATCGTCATGGAAAATATCACAGTACTATGTTGTATCAAATTTTATTTTTCCACCCTTAGTGTGTGTGTGTGTAGATAGAGAGAGAGAGATATGTATATAGTCAATAACATTTTGTAGTATACATTTGTCCAATAATTGATATTAAGTATAATTTTTTTAAATCATGGTGAATGTATTGTTTTAGTTGCTTGTGTGCTGTTTCTCCACCCCTGAAACACATTCAAACAGGAAGTGAGTCATTTGTTTGTGGGAAGGCTGCAGTGCAAACTCCGTTTAAGTTATATGTGGATGTTTATAAGGCCGAAATTCCTTCAGGATCTCACATGAAGGGTTCGTGTCATGTGTGGAGGGATTCCCTCACGGTCTGTCCTGTCCAACATGGCACCCTCCGCTCACCAGCCAGCGCCGTCCATACTGCAGATACTCTCAGGCTCTTAAATCTTGCTCTGCTGCTTGTGTGCTGCTGACAGACACAGCCTGGAACTGTTCTATAATGGCCTCTCTCTACCTTTCAGGATGGGTATGTGTGCATGTATCTCCGTCTGCCTCTTACACTGGGTTCTCCGCTTGTTTTTGAGCTTTTTCCTAGCGCTAACGGACTCCTCTGTGATGTAACGTGTCGTTTGGGTTACTGTAGGATGCTCTAATTTGATGGTTTTGGGTGGTGCTGATGTTATGTTGCTGTAGGTTGTGGCTGATGTCTGATGTGGATGTTATTCGTTAATATTTGCTCGAGTGGTTTATTTACGAGATGGTCCTGTACCTGCCTACGCTTCCCCCGCTGCTGCTGCGGCTGTCTTGGTTTGTGTTGTGATACAGTACAGAGGTGTTTCCTCTCTATCTGTACTTGTGTCATCTTCAGATGCACATCACACGATGAGAAATCAGGATAGTTGATGACCATGACTCTTTACGCTAGATTGAATTTGACATAAACATGTCCAGGGCAGGTCACCTTAAACTCCAAAATTAAGAGGGGGAAATAGTGCATATATTTTGCAGAAATAAAATGAAGGTCTATTTTAAGGACCAATACGATGTTTTAAATTTGTGTATTTATGACCGTTAAACCATAATTAAGTAGTCATTACTGTAAGAAGATAAATCAATATTTATAAGATATATTTTGTTTTATTTAGATTTTTGGTATGTGGAACTAACCGTTTTGTATAAAATCATATAAATAATAGCAATAATAATAATTATATTAGCTATGTTTTTCATAGTATAGATATTTGTCTGTTGTGTCATATAGCAAGATATCAGTTGAAATTGGTGCAATCTAATGTGCACTCATTAAAAAAAAAACTTGTTTTTAATTTTGATTTATACAAAAGTTTATATAATTTAAGAAGGTGATAAATATTTAAATGGTATGTTCATATTAGTTTGCATTCATTAAATTGTAACTCTTATATTATTATTGGTGATATTATCATCTTTAGGGTTGGGTACCGAAACCAATGGCACCTGTACCAATATGGAACCAGTACCCTTGGAACCGGTATGCACCGAAACCGAATCAGCACGCAGATTTCGGTGCCTCTTAAATGTCTGAGCGATCGATTTAAATATTTGGCTTCGTAAACTGCACACAAATTTGCGATCGCCTCAGTCAGTCTGCTTAAATGTCATATGAAAACGGCAGTATCTGTGCATATTTTTGTCATAAATACAGTTGACAAAAGGTCACGAGGGAGCAATCGGTTTCTCATCTACTGTAAAGTTTTCGCTCCGTTCACCGTTCATCACACCACAGCTGTTTTCTCCAGCAAAAATCAAGCCCTTAACACATATTAACGTATACTTTATACTTATTTTAATATACTTAATCTAATTATACATACTTTATGCATAAACTACTGTGCAAAAGTCTTAGTCTTAAGCAGTCCGTTGTCAGACTGTATGTGCATTAGGGCTGTCAACGAATATTCTAAATTCTAATATGTATTAGAATAGTAAAAAAAAAAATAATTTGGTTGCATTTTATTTGCTATCATTAATTGGTGATGACTTGAACAGTAATGTAACGTAACAGGATGTTAAAAGGATTGTCATCAGTAAAGCCTTTTTTTCTGTATGCTGAATAATCTTTGTGTTGATGTTGAAATATGACCGGCCATGTTCTTGTGTTTCGTGATGTTTGTGAGTCATCAGATTACTGTCACTGGTGTGACTAGAGATTGATTAATCAGATGATGCACAGATGGTCCATAACACACCGAGACCAGCACCTGTTTGTTCCTCATTAGCTGATTCCTTCCACTCTGGATTTCTTTTAGTTTAGTTTCTTTAGGCACCTCAGGTGTGGTGTTGCCAGTCCGAGTCTCGAACCCACAACCTTAGGGCTAGGAGTCAAAATCTCTAACCACTAGGCCACGACTTGTGTGGTAAAAGTGGTACATTTATTTTGTGTTATCCCAAACACTCTTGAATTAATAAAAATGAAAAAAAAAAAAAAAAAAAAAACACAGTTACAGGGGAGTGTAAATGATATTCTCACACTGGCTTTGATGGTACTCAACACAGAAGTTCTGTGAACTGTGCTGTTTCTGTATAAACTGAAAACAGAGTCTTTTTCCTCTTCGTCAAAACAATCTTTTTTTTTTTTTTAATTCATGCTCGTTTTTAAACCAAACCTGTAGCTAAAGCTAGCTCTGAACTGAGACCGAAGGAGCTACTGAATCATTTCATTCGGTTTGCTCAGATTAATTCATCACTCATCAGCGTTTTTCACCTGATGAAGAGTTTCCTCAATATATCCACAGTGAAGAAACCAATCGGTCATTAGATTTGTTTCAGTTTGGTTTTGATTATCTCTTGTCCTGTATTTTTGGCGTGTGATCCTTCAGCTAAATGAAGCCTAGGCCTGTCTCCATTGAGCTAAATGTTCTGTTTCAGGAACACTGAATCATGCCTCTGTTTGTCCCTGTGTCCTCCCCTCCCCAAACGAGAGAGATCAGAAGGGGTGAAGCGGCAGGAAATGATCCACATGTAGCATAGATCCATTTTACTTCAGTTAAAACATCTACACTTAAATGTGTATGAATGAGACTTTAATATTGCATATATTGGCACAACGTGCATTGATCAGTGTTGCAAAAATAAGACCAGGAACATGCATTTAGGGACAATTTTGGCGTCTTTTTACTTTTTTGAAGCCGTGCATGTTGAATGTATGACAGATTCAGGATATAGGTTAGTTTTAACTATGGTTTGAGCTTAAAACATTTCAACTTAAGCATGCATGAAGATGAGTCATGAATAATGAATATTTAATGAAAGAAAAACGTGATTTGTCTTTGGCATGATATTCAATGATTAGTCTTGCACAATAAAATCAAAAACATTCATTTAGAAAGTTAATGTTGGTGTCAAAGCTTTCTTCTTTTTTAAAGCTGTGCATGTTTAATGTATGAAGTAAATAATTGTCTAATCTTGCTTTCTTCCTTTCGGATATGCAGCGGACATTATCTCAACGGTTGAATTTAACTATTCGGGGGAGTTATTAGCCACAGGAGACAAAGGGGGAAGAGTTGTCATATTTCAGCGAGAACAGGAGGTGATGCAACCCAAAGATTTTTACTGCATTCATTTTTTTTTAGGAAGTGTGATTCCATGCGTTTACGTAAGTGTTCAATGTTTCTGTCCACAGAGTAAAAACCGCCTGCTCTCAAGAGGGAATACAACGTGTACAGCACCTTTCAGAGTCACGAGCCTGAGTTTGATTACTTGAAAAGTTTAGAAATCGAGGAGAAGATCAATAAAATCAGATGGCTCCCGCAACAGAACGCTGCACACTTTCTCCTTTTCTGCAAACGGTATGAAGACTCTGTTGTGATTTTGCCTTAAAGTGTCCATTCATCAAAAAAAAATCCTAAAAAAATGCAATATTTATTTTTTGTCGGCAAATATTTCTGTTTTAAAAATTAGAGGCTTTCAAAAACAACAACAAAAATCTTACCATCTCAAAATGTATGAATGGTGGTGTATCTATAGCTGTTTCAAAATTATTTGAGCTGCCTACCTAGACAGGAAAATGACACATTTTGCTCTGATTAAAGGAAAATGTGGTGCTTTTTGGCTTAATTTCCTCTTTTTAGAAACAAGTTTTGGATGTGCAATTTCTCTATTACTGACTTTGCTGCTTTTTTTCCTTCACAAAGATAAACATGCAAACTATGGAAGATTCAGTGGAAAGGGACAAACGAGTAGTATGGATATAATCTTAAAGACGAAGACGGAAGGACTGGCGAGATCCGTTCCGAATCACAACACTAACGGGTTAGTCTGCCGCTCTCTTTCAGATGGACATTTTTAGTTGAGAGCGCAGCCAGTGAAGCAACAGTTTTTAGTTAATACATATTTTAATAAGATTAAAGTCCAGATGTTTCCAGAACCTGTAGTCTGTAGAGTACATGCCATGTGTTTGTAAATGCGGCAGATAAAACCCAGTATCAGTGGAGCTAGGCCTGCACCTGAGAAAGAGACGCGTTCCAGACAAGTCAAGACAAGTACATTTTTGAAAAACTATACAGCAGTGTGCCATAATTTAATCGCAACCTTGTATAGGTTTTATATTGGTTGTTATATTATATTGCATATTTAGTGCTGTCAAACGATTATTCTCGATTAATTGCATCCAAAATAAAAGTTTTTGTTTACATAATGTGTGTGTACACTGTCTATATTTATTATATACACGCGCATGTATATTTAAGATTTTTTTTTTTATTATATATTAATATATTTATGTATGAAAGTATTTATATTAATATAATTATATTTAAATATTTTCAAAATATAAACTGTATGGGTGTCTTTGTATATGCATAACCCACATTATGTAAATAAAAACTTTTATATTGGATGCGATTAATCGTTTGACAGCACTAATATATTTATATCTATATTATGGGTGTAACGTCACACGTATTCGCATTGAACCATTCGGTACAAGGCTTTCGGTTCGGTACACACTACAAACCCAACGATTCGGTCTAATACTATTATATTTGGAAAATAAAAAGATTAAAATGTGTAAAATGTAATGTTCTCAGTGCCCACCACCCAAAGAAAAACACTATTCCTAGCTCACTGCAATATAGATAGACGTTAATGCAATTACAAGAACCAGAAATAGAGGATCCTCCAATAACCAACAGGTCTGCTGTTTGGGACCACTTTGGTTTCCCCGTAAGTTATGAGGGTGATGATAAAAAAAACAATGGTATGTTGCATCTGCTACACGACATTAAGCTACATCAGCGGCAATACTTCAAACATGCCAAACACATTTATGCTGAAATCACCCCATTGTGTCAATAACTGGAACTAGAGGAAAACTAGAAACACACACACTGCAAACATAGCCGAGGATATGAGACCTTACTCTGTAGTGGAAAACATGGGTTTTAAGAACATGCTTAAAGGTGCTGTATGTAAGATTGTTACAGAGTTGTTGAACTAAGTATTGCAATCCAAATTAAAAAATATTGGAGAGGGGTTTTTTTTTCACCCGGCCCCTCCCCCTAAGACTTGACACACATGCAGGTTGCCAGATTGACGACACCAACAGGAATGAGCGCACTTGATGATGAATGATGAACACCCCAACCAGGGGTGCCTAAATACAATTGGGTAAACTGGCAGTGGGCAGGTTTCACAAACCATAACAGAGACTGACATTCCGCCCGGAAATGCACATTTCAAAGAAAGAAAAACTGTAGCATTGTTTTTCAGATAAACAAGTATGTTAACTTACCATGTTTCTTAAATATCTGCAAATGGATTATTGTATTTTTATGCTTAAGTGGAGTCAAAAACTTACCAACAGCATCTTTGTTGTAATTGAGCCCCATAACACTATTCCTTCACGATTCCTGCTTTGTACAAAATAAAACAAAAGCCCAAATAGAGAACCAGTTGGCCGAAGCACCAGTGTTTGCTCTTACAACGGACTGCTAGACGTCAAGGGCTACACAAAGCTTACCTGACTGTAACGGCACATTACCTTACCGCTGAATGGGAGATGAAAACTCCCCCTTTAGAGTCACACAAGTGAGGATTTGGCCAAAGGAATGACAGAAGCGGTGGAAATGTGGAAGCTGGAACGAGCTAATATGACTGCTGACAATGCCAGGAATATAGTTAATGCTGTTAATGCTGTTGGAGCTGCTGGACTCGCACCACAAATAGGATGCTTTGCCCATGTCATTAATCTCAGTCTCAGAAAGCAATGGCAGTGCAGCAGATCTCTCGCCTCCTGGCAAAGATCAGAAAGATTGTGACCTTCTTTCACAGAAGCACAACAGTGACCCATGTGTTGAAGACAAAACAGGAGTTGCTGCAGCTTCCTATTCACAAACTCATCCAAGATATACCAGCTAAATGGAATTTATGCTACATATATGATTGAAAGATATCTTGAGCTTCAGACAGCAGTGTATTCTGCAGTGGCGGGCAAAGCTTTGAAGAAAAATGTTAAAGACTTTGTGACTTTGTTTAAAAATGACATCATCACAGTTTTGAAAACTGAGTCCGCTCCATCTGCGTCCATGGTCCTGCCTAAGAAAACGATGATCCTGAAATCAATGGTACTGTCTGATGATGACAGCACAGCAGCGAGGGATGGCAAACTGCTATCAGAAATGACCTGCAGCAGAGACACACAGACCTGGTCTGCAAGATTACTACACAAGAGCACCGCTTTGAATCCACGATTCAAGTCATTGCTACACTTGGATTCTATCACTGGCCTGAGACTCTGACCTTCTCACCACAGAGATTGAGCACTGAACAACAGGTACTATTTATATTTTGCTGCTTACTATATTTTTGATCTAATTATTTGCATTCTTATGTTTTTATTTCAATATCGTTGACACTGTGAGTACACCTTGATGTGTTCTTTATAATCTGTTCTGTATTGTGGTATTCCATGTTCCTGTGTATAACCTTTCCATGTGTGATTAATACTAACCTTTTGTAGTGAGTCCCATGCTATGGGGTATTAGCATCTGTCTCACAACTCTTCAGTCAGTCCCAGTCTTTGTAGAAACAAGGTTACACTTGATTTCTAACACCTGATCATTTTATTTTACTAGTGTAAGATTTTTATAGTTTTTTTTTTTTAAATATTTCTCCAGGGCCAAGCCACAGGCACCACAGAGCCACCTCCATAGAGACTCAGACAGTGGACATGGAGCCCTCAACATTACCTCCACAAGAAAAGAAATTGACCATGACTGAGCTGTTTGGAGGACTGTTCATGACCATGACCAGGAGCCAATCTCAAAGTCTGTGGTCAAAATGGCGAAGGGGGAGATGCAATTGTTCAGGGAGTGGATGCAGATCCACTGAAATGGTGGAAAGCCCAAAAGCACTATACCCTCAATTTGCCATGTTGGCACGGCGTTACCTGGCTGTGCCTGGAACATCTGTCTCTAGCAAGAGGGTGTTTTCCACTGCAGGTGACATCAAGCGGATCTGTGCTGTCTGAAGAAAACGTGGAGA
>NW_020525730.1:0-57162 GCF_003368295.1 Carassius auratus
GTTGGTGAAAGCATTTTGTGAGAGATAACGTGTTGCAATAATGACGAGATCACTGCATCCACGCGATAAACAGACTCTGTCTACTCAATGCAAAAAAATAATTATATAATCAACAATTCCACGATTCGTTAATCTCGACAGCTGTAATAGTAAAAAAAAAAAATATATATATATATTTGAGAGGGGTTCCACATGTTACGCATTTTGTATGCAAAGATGTCAGCCAATCACAACAGCTGTGGTTTACTCGGAGTCTCACAGCAGACACGCCCCTTCAAACAGAGCATTCAAGCCAGAGGGCTAAAAATGCTTTTTATTTCTAAATTTTAAATGTAAAAACCATACTAGCAATATAAGTACACCTAAGGAAACATTAAAAAGCATTTAAAGAAAGGGAAATAATCCATGTCATGGGACCTTTAATATGACTCAACATATACAGTCTCTTTTAAGGGTATAATCAAGTATTTTCTTTAAAATGAAATAAAAAGTCTTTAAAAAGCAAACAAAAATCACAATAAATTGTAATATCGAATCGCAATAGTTATATAATCGCAATACTCAATTATCGCAATATATATCGAATCGGCACACAAGTATCGGGATAGTATTGAATTGGCAGATTAGCAAAACAACCCTACCATCAAGACACGTCTGTGAAAAATACTGCAAGCGGAGTGATACAAACGGAGAAGATATTACTAGAATTTTACACTCCTCTCAGCCAATCAGATTTCGAGGACCAGAAAGAACTGTTTGTATAATAGATAGATAGATGGATGGATGGATGGATGGATGGATGGATGGATGGATGGATGGATGGATGGATGGATGGATGGATGGATGGATGGATGGATGGATGGATGGATGGATGGATAATTTGTACTGGACTTCTTGTGTAGCTTTAATTTAATTGCTACTGGTATGTACACATTACTAGGGGTTAAGCCAGATAATAACAGGAAGAGAAACCTTGGAGGAAAAGGGATAAATCACAAGGCTTTGTGCAAGTCACCAGGCTTGGAGAGAGAAAGCGAGAAAGTGAGAATGTGCTTACTTAGTAGACTATAATAACAGCAAATGATAATGTTCCATCATTCTCAATGTGATGCATTAATTTTAATATCCCTCACTGGGTTTTATCGACCGCAGTAGCTGTCACTCGGTGCGTGAGGTTCTTATAGTGAGTGAGGAAAACGTGCCGTGACTGAAACGGCAAGTCATTAAGCAAAATAATAAGTTGTTCCTAATTGCTTCTACTCAAACAATAAAAAATGTCACAATAAATAAATCTCATCAGCCTAATGGTCTGTCGCATTGGTTGACAGGGTCAAAGACAAATGAACAGAACACACCAAGAACTGATAGAATAGATTAAAGTGTCTTTTTTTCAACTACATTTTCATATTCATAAATATTACATTTATAAATTAGCATTTATATATTTATTAAATGAAGCCTATTTTAATTGTGAGAGCAAAATTTTAATATTTTAAAGGCAGGAATCCACTAAACAACACTTTAACCACAAATAAACACAGAGAGGAAAATGGAAGTGTAATCAAGCTAAATTTACAACCTGACAAGTCAAAGTCAAAGCTCAAGTGCTATCCAATCATGATCCGATCACTGAAAATGAACGCTAATGCTAGGTAAAGGGGTCCTTTGAGTGCTTTTTCTTTAATTTAAATTCCTTGCTTTCTAACAGGGTCATTGAGACATGCTCAAATTGCCATGCTAGCCACGGTTAAAATCTGGATTACGGGCCCCTGGATTACAACCAGAGCATTTGAGTCTTAAAGAAATCCTAATCCCCGAGCTGTCACGCATAAAGTCAGAAGTGTGTCTGTAACAGAGCATATATGTTCTGTTTTCAAATTCTAAAACATCTTACATTTGGGCTGTTAGCATCTAAAAAAATCCTAATCTCTAAAAACGTCATGCATTAAATCAGAAGTGTGTCCTTAACTGAGCGTATATGTTTTGTTTTCAAATTGCGAAACATCTTACATTTGTGCTGTTAGCATTTAGCTTTAGTGGTTCCACTCCATGCTACTCGGGTGCAATATTTTACGCCCTTAGATAAGATTCAACTTTATTGTCATTGCACATGTGGGTAAAAGGCAACGAAATGCAGTACCACGTTTCATTTCAGATATCAGAATGCTTCTAAATGATCTTTGACCTGTCTTAGTTGTTTTTTTTTTTCATGTTGTAGTTGTTTCATGATTTTTTTTTTCATGAGGATAAGCAACCTGTCAATGTTAGCATCTGCTTAATTTTGCTAGCTTTTCCCAAATGACAGTTAAATTTATGCCAAAATGTTTGGACATAGCGTCTTTGGCATCATCAAAACATGAAATGTTTGTTTCTATCGTTTGGTTAGCGTAATACTTTTTCTATGCTAACTACTCCTGACTATTTGGTTGCAGTTTAATTTTCGCATTTATCATCGTTAGCATTGTTCCGTACCAAAACAGAACTTAGCAATACACTGAAGCTTGTTAATTGTGAAGGGAAAATGCTAATGGGAGGCTCAAAGTTGTAGCTGCTTGTTTGTGGCGAATCAGACTAAACCTCAGCACTACTCTCAGGCAATACTTAAACGTATAACATGCTGAACGTCACACTTTTACCCTTAATAGAGTCTGACAAGCATTCTTCTCTCTTAGATCCAATTACAAAGAGACACTTAACGGGTAAATTGTAAAGAACTTATAATTCACTCAATATCAAGACTGTAAAGAGATTACCTGACTAATACAGTCAACGGAGGATGAGGTCCAGCGTTAAAACCTTCCTTGAACCCTAATTTGACATGACCCGTTTCAGGACAACCTTGTTTCAGAAACGAATCCATCATTAAGGCGTTTTAAGTTTAAACGGTTGCTTCTGGCCAAAATAAATAAGTAAACATACAAAAAAATAAAATAACACACAATAAGGCTTTCTCCAGTGAAAAAGTCCGTAACTGTTTTCCTTTCACATCAAAATCCAACAACATATTTGCTTTTGTGCTGATTTCTCTTGTAAACGGTGTTTGATCTGGACATTTTTTTTTCTTCTGATTCAGATTAAATGACTTTTTACACTGGAGACAGCAATATTATTTCCAGAAGCAATAGTTTGAAAAACATTTTGATGGATTTGTTTATTACAAACACAGATTTTGGCATCACAAGACATTGATTAATGGAGTCATGTGTATTACTTGTAGATTATAGTGTTTTTATCAGCTATTTAAACTCTCATCCTGACGGCACCTATTCACTACAGAGGATGCATGCAAGTGATGAAATGCTAAATTTATCCAAATCTGTTCAGATGAAGAAACAAACTCATCTACATCTTGGATGACCTGGGGGTGAATAAATTGTTCAATTTTGGATGAACTATTCCTTTTAAAATTAAATAAAGGTTAAGAAAAAATGTATGTGGTAACGCAAGTGTTGTGAATTTTTCGTAAGATGTTCTCCTGTGCATATAAATACATAAAACCTATGCATTATTAGTGAATGAGACCCACAGAGAACAGGCTTGTCCATGTGTTGTATATTCTCAGTCTCACTCATGGAAATCTTGTTCAATGCTGAGACACACATTTCATGGCACCCTATGACTCTGCCACTTGAGCCGCATAATGTTTCTCGAACAAAGAAGCTGACAGTGATAATAATCACATCTCCGTCTTCTTCACTCACTTCTCTTGCCTTTCACCAGCATGCTGGCAGCAAGATAACCTGACAGCAAATTGGCCAACGCAAAAAAACGTGCAATTAATATTGACAGAGCAAAGTGGCTGGAGGAACGCCCGGCGCTACTGTGAATTATTCACAACACTGCTGCTAGCGAGCGTTCAGCACGCGCTGACGAACACTTGTTGGTGGCTGCGGAAGACTAATCACAAATGGAGCCATTTTATGTATTTAATTAGCTGGAGGTGCTAACAGCATAGCCTGAATAATGAACTCTAGCTGCGGTTGTTTTCAAGAAGCGAATCAGTCAAGATATCGTGTTGTAGTTGTGGAGAGTGAGAATTATTCTAGCAACTAAAGATGGTTATAGACATACAGCATCATCTATATAACTGCAAATTCAACTCGCTTCTTGTTTTTGAGTGATTTTCTGTAGCTTAAACAGTAGTGCATAGCGCTAAACAATGCTAAGGCAAAGTGTTTGATTCTCAAGGAATGCACTAATAACTGAAGACTACTGCAAATGCATCCACAGACATGCTGCTGCTGCACATATCTGCTTATTCTTCTGGTAAAAATTGGCGTGGCCATTTGTACATTTTATGGGTCTCATTCGCTTCAAGCTTTTTTTAGCTGTACGAAACCACTCATTTTGATGCTTGATGTAGCAGATGATGTATCTTAAGATTCAATCACATTATTTCCCTTTAGCAGCTATTAATCCAGAATTCTCGCCCATAGGCTTACTTCAGGGTTAAAGAATAAGGTGGATAGCATATATGAAATCAAAAGAGTATCAATAAAGATAAATGCACACACTACATTCACATATGCACACATAGGATTCATACATGCACACACATTATTCATAAATACACACACAGGATACACAAATGCGCACAAAATTCACAAATGCACACACAAAATTTAAAAAGCACAGATTCACAAATGCGTACAAAATTCAGAAATGCACACAAAATTCAGAAATGCACACACAATTCAGAAATTCAAACAAAATTTACAAATGCACTCAAGATTCACAAATGCACAGGACGAGATTCAGAAATGTATTTCTGATGCACACACACATCTTGATTTACAAACTGCTTGCGGTCTGTGAACTTCACTGCATTTGTGTGTGAATTTTGAGACTCCTCTGACTTGGCTTGACACACAAATGCCTTTTTTTAAACAGGAAATGATCTGCAACCAATCAGATATCTGCCTTGTTTGAGCCAATCACAAGTATGCACCCCACGTGGGGGATTGTTTACTTATAAGCCAATCAGCGAACGACTCACTTTCCTCAGCGAACAACCCACTTTCCTCAATCAGCGAACGACTCACTTTCCTCAGCGAACGATTCACTTTCCTCACGCAGCGAACAACTCACTATCCTTAGCGAACGACTCACTTACCTCACGCAGCCGGCGACTCACTTTGCGCAGCCGGACACCCACTTTGCGCAGCAGGAGACTCACTTTCCGCACTTTCCACACAATAGACTGTGTGAACGCGTTCATGTGATTGGCTTATAAGTAAACAACCACGTGGAGTGCGTTCTTGTGATTGGCTAAAAGAAGGGAGACATCTGATTGGTTGCTGATCATTCCATGCATTTGTGTGTCGAGCCAAGTCAGAGGAGTCTCAAAATTCACACACAAATGCAGTGAAGTTCACAGACCGCAAGCAGTTTGTAAATCAAGATTTATGTGTGTGTGCATCAGAAATACATTTGTGAATCTCGTCCTGTGCATTTGTGAATCTTGAGTGCATTTGTAAATGTTGTTTGCATTTCTGAATTGTGTGTGTATTTCTGAATGTTGTGTGCATTTCTGAATTTTGTATGCATTTGTGAATCTGTGCTTTTTAAATTTTGTGTGTGCATTTGTAAATTTTGTGCACATTTGTGTATCCTGTGTGTGTATTTATGAATCATGTGTGTGCATGTATGAATCCTGTGTGTGCATATGTGAATGTAGTGTGTGCATTTATCTTTATTGAGATTTATCTTTATTTATCTCCATACATATATAACTACACGAAATCACCCTGGATACAGGTGGAGCTGGGGCAGGTGGAGGGTCTCTGAAGCACACTGCAACTTCTACAGCAAACACTAGCCAAGTATTTGAATGTGGAGCAGCAAGCTCATTGGCTGCTGATGTGAAAAAGGAACCAATCAGCTGCGCCATGTGGATATTGATGTCATTATATCAGATAGAATTAAAAGCTATATAGTTTTAGTAAACTATAATTATAGCGTTTGAGAAAAATATTTTATTCTTATTTTAGTTTTTTTTATGCAATTACACAAAAATGTTTGTTGAAATGTATTCAGCTTTTGTTCAAAATGATCTATTCTATATTTTTATTGCAAGGAAATGTCTGTTTTCCCTCCACACTTTCTAGAACACAGTCAATGCTTTTAAAAGACTTGTCCAGCCCAACTTTTGCAACTACTCCAGTGCACCTGAACAAAAGCAGAGCAGTCAGTCGTTCCAGCTGCTGTTGCTCTGAGTACAGCTGTGCTTTTATTCGCGATCAGTGGCAGGGCATGAGGGTGGAAGATTGAGAGCGCTGGCATGTTTCTGCCCTGATCAGATCTGCATGATCTCGGCTCTAACAAGCATCACGGCGCACTGCAGATCCCCGCTGAGCCGCGCAGGAAAAACACCCCCACGCTTCAAAAGAACAATCAGTGGGCCAGAGGGAGAGAAGCTGTGTGGGAGAAGGTGTAATTATGCTCAGATAATCACGAGTCGACAATTCATCAGCGAAAACATGAACATTTGGCACAAATGTCTTGGTACTGTATGCATTAGCGCAACCTCAAGGCTACTAAAAGTGAAATTGCAGTTAATTAATATAATATGGAGCTATTTCTGCTTAATATCACCTTTAAAAGGACTTTTCTTGATGTAAACTAATGTAACCAGTAAATATTCTTTTTGAATGAACTTGTTTCTTTTTAACGTATTGAAATGTTAGCAGATGAAGCATATTTTTGGTTTTCATGACAGGAGATAATCTTCGTTACTAAAAATATTAAATATAAAAATTATTACATTCAATAATAAATATGATCACATCAATTATTAAATAATAATAATGAATGATTATACAAATAATAATATAATAATTAGTAATACATCATATTTGAATTTAGAATATACTAATAATAGAAATTCTAATTAAGTTTATACTTAATTTAATCAACGCTAATATAGCCATGCTGATTCTGTCATACTACAATACTTTTTTTAAACTTAACAAAACTTGTCAAATTTAAATCATACAAAACATATTTTTAATTTACATTACCGAACACTGTGTAAAATATTCTATTAAATACAATAATATTTTCATACCTTACAATTGAATCTTAACTAAATCCAGTCGTATTAAAGTAAAAATATTTTGAAATTAAATACAACTTGTTAATTAAGATCAAATAAATAATATCTTCATTTTTAGTTTATGATTGATTATTGAACATTTAGTAAAATAAATTAAGTCTTAATATCGAATTTATATATATATATATATATATATATATATATATATATAAATGCAAACCATATTAATAATACATTTAAGACTGTATTATACAATCAGACAAAAGGGAGATGTTGGGAAGCATGTTCATATCTCAATGATATTTTAATGATATTTCAAATATTATTTTTGAAACGACACAGCAAATTAACACAATTTTACAATTAAAACTTAGCAAGACATTTTGTTTGTGAGTTCAGTCAAAAAGCATGCCTAATAATTCCATAATTTGTGAGGAATTGCTATTGGAGTAAAATTCATGACAGTCATGCAAACAGGAATTAGATGTGTAATACTAAATAACTTCAAATAAGCAAATTTGATTGTCATTCTCCACTGAATAATTATTATTGAATTTGCATGTGCAAACAGGTTTCATTTATGCAAAATGTTTAGCCGAATCAGGCCCGTGCGTCTCCACATGGCTGGGGGGTTGGATGTGCGTGTAGCAGTGTGGTTGAGAACATGGGTGTGTGCCTCTTTCATTACACACAGGGCTCATGGGTGTTGCCTCGTTGTTTAAAGAGCAGAAGAGCTCTGAAACCAGGCTACAGGTTACAAGGATCCAAACATCACAAATCCAACCAGACTTGGATCTCACTTTCAAAACCTGGAAATAAATCTCTTAAAACAACAAAGTTACAATCGCAAACAAATGCGAGATCGCACATATCCCCGACTCCCATCTTCATGGCCTACTTGAGTGAAATGTGAGATTGTCATTGTTTAGATTCGCCGCAGGGCTCGAAGTGTCACATAGTCCCCCCTGCCGAACAATACGCTGCCTCTGTGTTCATAAAAACGGCAGACACACTAGTTGCGTCAGTAATTCTAGACAGCAGCATTCAGCTCTGGTTCCTCTCTGACCTTTAGGTATGCTTTATGATCAGCTCTTTCTAAAACTCGCTAACATGCTTAAAGAAAATGTGACAGAAACCTCAAACCCTTCAACTCAGAGAGCACAATACGAGTATCACCGTCTCATCCGTCAACGTGACATCAAAATAACGTTGTATTGTAATAATCTGAGGAGATGACAGCGCTAGAGCTACCTATAACATTAGTTCAACATTAAAACAACGTTTTGTTAACGCTACGTCTAATATTCTGCGAATATTATTGTTGACAAAATATTAGAAAATAATATAATAATGCAATTTATATTGAAAATGCAATTTTGTTAAATGCATTAATCTTAGTAGTATTAAAAATGTAAATTAACACAATTTTACTAATAAAACTAGGCAAGAAATTTTGTTCGCAACCAGTTTTTAATTTGTTACGTGATATAATCCTGTCATCATTTATTCATGCTAATGCCGTACGAAACCAAGATGATTTTTTAAATTTTGTGGAACACAAAAGTAGATGTTTTGAAACATGTTCATGCTGTACTTTTCCTTACAATGAACGTCAATAGGGACTCGGGCTGTTAAGCCCAAAAAAGCTCCAAAATCATCATAAATTCTTAATAAAAGTAGTCCAAATGACTTATGTGCAGTATTCCAACTCTTCTCAAACCGTTTATCGAAGACGGAAATTATTTTTCGGAAAAAACTTGCTTAAAGGGATCGTTTCCTTAAAAACTAAACATTTTAGTTGTTCCAAACCTGTTGAACACAAAAGAAGATATTTTGAAGAATGTAGGTAACAAAAGAGTTGATGGTCCCACTGTCTTCCATAGCATTTTTTTTTTTTTTTTTTTAGCACACTGGGGACCATCGTCTGTTTGGTTACCCATATTCTTCAAAATATCTTCTCTTGTGTTCAACTCAAGAAAGAAACTCATACAAGTTTGGAATAACTTGAAGATGAGTAAATGAAGCCAAATTTTCGTTTCTGAGTGAGCTATCCCTTTAAAAATGTTAGTCCCCATTCACTTTCATTGTATGCAAACGAGCAGCTTGGACATCCTGATAGAAATATCTCCTTTTGTGTTTCACAATAAAAATGAAGGCTTTTGAAAGATATTGAGTTGGATACAGCAAACTCTAATATTTCTTATATATTTATATTTTTTCATAATTGTTTTTTTTCATATGGTTTATTAAATAATCATTTAAATAAACTATTCAATAAAAAATAAACAACAACACAGTCAATCAAAGTATATTTTAAACCATTTATATTTACCCACGAACTAATAACACATCTCTAGAAATAAACCTGAACTTCAAGCAGACAAACACTATTTGGCCTCCAACCATTTTTATGCTTTTAAACGAACAACTTCTTCTGACGGTTTGGATGATGAATAAATGATGTCGAGACGGTCTCAAATGAGACGGTGGTGGGCGGCCCAGCACATGCTACACCCCCCCCCCCCCAACCCTTTATGTCATTGAGACCGCAGGCGATGACCTTGAGAATTTCCTCTCGGCCAATAGGAACTCTTTGTTTCTCTCAGCCTCTCAAATGTGCTGAGGATGCCAAAGTATAACGCCTCAAATACACTTATTACTGAAGGGGGCCGCTGAGGGGATGTTTGTGTGTGTTGAACACAACTGGAAGGCAGAATAGATATTGTACAGGATATATTTTCATTGCCTTACAGAAGAAGTGCACTGAATAATGGCGATATTGTGTAAATTGTGCTTTATTTACAAGTGTGTTAGCGAGCGTGGCACATGTGCGATCATTTATCTTCTTTAGCTTCTTGGGCACACAGCACAATTAGACATATGCATCCCAGAGGAATTCTGAAAAAAAAAAAAACTGGGAGTGCATCATGCACTGATATAATTGCATGTTTATGCAGACTGATTGGTGACATATTACCGGTTATAATGTGCGACCTATTATCAAAAAGATGGCTGTGTCATAAAGATTGATGGGGGATTTCATACTACCCAGCATGCATTGGACATATTCACAACCTGCCAACATTTTTTGGCCACTAATGGGAATTTGGCTGCAGCTACGAATCACTTGCTGACTGCATGGATTTCAGTTGCTGTCTGTTACTTGCAAATGACAAAGAAAATCACCAGATTTGGACATCAAACACGACATGACACGATTTACTGACTTCTCGTTGGCGTGCGTCTATTTAATGACACCGCTAGTCCTAATCAATACTGCAAATTGCAGACAAACCACAGAAATTACAATTACGGTGAGGTTTTTACCTCGACATTGCAACCCTGAGGGAAACCTACGAATCCAGCCGTCACTGTGTTCATCATAACATGACCTACAGGGACCACATACCGCTGGAGATCAGCTCCAGAACATGCTCTTTCAAACCACACGGGGATCCAGACATCAGGTGGGTGATGAATGAACCAAAAGGTCCTTTTGAATGCGGAAGCCACAACATTACGCCAGGTTTAGCCCCGTTTTAGCAGTTACAGTTGTGCCTATTGTTCTTTTCAGCGCGGCGAGTAGAGCTTTTGTCTGGGACCCTCTCCATCTGTTCAAGAGCTTTCTGAACTTGACATTAACAACACACACCTCGCAGAACAAGAGGAACGTGTCAGGTGCACAACTGATAAAAATGGTTGATAGATAGATAGATAGATAGATAGATAGATAGATAGATAGATAGATAGATAGATAGATAGATAGATGGGCCAAACAAATGGACAGATTGAAATTTAAAAAAAGACAAAAAACATAGGTAAACAATAAGATACATAGGCAAGACAGACAGACTGACTGTAGATAGATAGATAGATAGATAGATAGATAGATAGATAGATAGATAGATAGATAGATAGATAGATAGATAGATAGATAGATACTCGTAGTAAACAGAGAAAGGACAGTGTTGAATATGAATGAGACCGTAGTAAAGGTAACAATGACCTCTTTCACCGGTAATTCATACCTGATATCTCGGACTGCGGGACGCCGTTTAACGTGAAACCCTTGCCGCTGTAGAACTGGCGCACGTCCGCGCAGCTCCGCACTTTGCCGCCCGCGTTATCCGCGGACAGAGACACGGAGATGAGCGACACGAGCAGCGCGACCGCTGTCAGATCCATTGTGTCCGGATCCGGAGACCGAGGAGGAGGAAGAAGTCCACTGACGCTGATGCTCTGCACTTCACACAGCGATTCAACGCATCCGACTCTGTGTACAACAGCAGGGTATAGAAGCAAATCCACTTAAACGCGCGTCCAGGTTTAAAACCGGGGGTCCTGATGAAAGAGGATGCGTGTTATTTATCAGTCCGGTGGGGATCTGTTTCTGGTGCTCATGTCTTAACGCACTATTAATAATGCATAACAAATAAAGAGATCCCTAGCTACTATACTGTGAGAGGAATTGCGGTATAAAGCGCTCAGTGCTGCTGCTGTGCGCTTCTGTGCTGTCTGGCTCTCTAGTGTCCCGTTCCCAATGAACAATAGTGATGATGTCCGATTCGCGAGCGAGTCGTTTTACTGAATCGGCTCATTTGAACGATTTCGAGGAATCGATTTGCTACTTTTATATACAGTACATTTAATACATACATACATACATACATACATATATATATATATATATATATATATATATATATATATATATATATATATATATATATATATATATATTCCACCACAGAATAAAAAAAATAAAAAAAATAAAGATGCAGTTACTTTGTCTTGCAATTCTGAGTTTGTTATGCTATAGGTCTATCTCAAATAGACAAATATATATATATATATATATATATATATATATATATATATATATATATATATATATATATATATATATATATATATATATATAATATCTTGCAATCTAGAAAAAAGACAATATCCGAACTTGGAATTAAATAAAAGCAGCCTAAAACACAATAATTAAAAATAGATACAATTTTGCATTTATTTTTATTATTATTATTGTTTAATGGTGGAAACAAACAGAATTGCAAAAAAAAAAAAGAAAAAAAAGAAAAGAGTTTCCTCATAATTCTGACTTTTGTCTAGCAAGCATGAGATGTGCAGTTAGCCTAACCTTTATTATTATTATTTGTATTATTCATTGGCAGAAATGGGCTTCTATTAGTCTGACTGGTGTGTTTTGTAAGAACAAGTTAAGATCAGAAATCCTTTCATCAAGGTTGGTATTGAGCAATTCAGTGAACAATTCATGAACAGTTAGGCCTACTCGTAGTTCTTCTGTGAGTGCGTTGGCCATTTTTCTCATCCAGCAACGAAAACTGGCAGCCAAAGTGAGCTAAATTAAGCGGCAAAGAAGCTTGGGAGTAAAACTGTACAATGGATTAAACGTTGGAGGCAAACAATAGCCTATAACGTTTGTCTAAAAGAGCTGAATATTTAAGCATGAGGACGAAGCGTTCGAGGAACCTTTTGCGGCGATGACTCAAATGAATCGACTCGTTGAACGAATCCGTTCGTTCCAGTTTCCAATGAATTTCCTAACATTACTGAACAAGTCCAGCCCTGTGATAGAATAAAGAAGAAGGGTGGGTGGGCGTAAAGACACCTGCAGGTGGTAGTCGACGCCCCCTGCCGCCTTCCCAGACTACTGTAACACAAGGTATCCCGCGTGGCAATTGATTTTGAGGTGGGATATTAAATGGACGCGATCACAGAGTGAATCGGTTATAGGCTGAAACCGAGAACATAATCAGCTGCGAAAGCCTGTTATTTTTCAGTCAAGACACATCTAATTAAGTGCACTTAAATTCGTGCGGGTTTGTGTCGAACGGGTTTATTTCAATTACATGGGGTTACACAGCTGCCTGCATGAAGAAGAAGAATTATTTTCACCACGACAATAAGCGCATAGCCGTGCCTCCGACAAATGAAAGTGAGTCATTATTCACCTAAGTGAAAAAAAAACACATAAATAACAACACAGCACTCACCTTTAAGCTCAAAGCAGTTTCAAAGGCATCATTTTTTTTTTGACAGTTGCCATGCACTTTGTTGGCATAAATTCGAAATGAAGGGTTTCAGTGTGGCTGGAGACCAGGAAATGTTCGTGACAGCTTAATTGGCATCTAAATAATAAGACACAGCTAATTAAAAATGCAGCATAAATTACATCATGTCCGCGGAAAGACGTGACGACTTAATTGTGCGTCCTGGGCGTGACGGGCTTATTGCAAACCTCGCTTAGTTATAGAGCACAGAATATGTTGTCAGAAATTATGTAATTGATATAAAACAGGTTCAATTCGGGCTGATAAACATTTATGCGGATATCCAAACGCGAACAGGCAAGATAAAGTACTAGACGAGAAGAGCCCCCAGAGATTGATGCTGATGCTGAGGTGCGAAAATAGGAAACAAACATTTAAATTTCAAAGACACGTATATAGGCCTAGTTTGAAAATATGATATTTTATTGATCGATTTATGTGCGAGCACTTACAGTAACAAGTGATACAGGCGCAGTCGGGGATGGCAAGTGACTCGAATGAATTAAAACAAAAAGTTTGAGACTGTGACGTCAAGGCGAACTGTCAAATCAAACAATATGATATTTAGAAGGGTTAAATGCCAATGTAAGGAAAGACTACAAAAAAATAAAGCGTTTCAACATCCTAGAGTTAATTAGAATCAAGTTGCATTGTTTTAAATTGATATATGAACAACAAACACTCTGTATACACAGATTTCAGTATAAATATGTTAAATGCACAATTTTGACTTTTTACAAACAAGCCCTACAACTGCACAAGCACGTGGGTCAATCTTACAAAAACTGGGTAATTTTTCATCTCAAAATCAAAAGAAAGTAAACAATATTTTATGTCATGAAAATTGACCTTTATTTAAAGACAATTAAGATTGAATGATTGACTGATTTATGCATTACTGTGTGTCGATTATGTAGATTTTAACTCTCAGATTCTTGTAGTACAAAAAAAAAAAAAAAAAAATGTAAATGTATTTTGGGTAAAATATCAGAAACATTTCTTAAATAAAATATATATATATGTTTCAGATTGTTACGAAAAAAAAGTCTTAATGTTGCGAAATTGCCATTATTTTCATAATTTAAAAAGAATTCCAAACACCACCCCCCACCACTCCCTCCCTATTTTTTGGGTGAAATATAACCTTTGTAAGATTCTCCCAGGTAAACTGATAAAAGGAGAATAAAAATAGCTCTTTCTTTCTTGAATATAATCCACACAGACAATAATAATCACACATTTATAAAAACAAATCAGCCTTTCCATCATGTAACTCCTACAAGAAGGTGTGAATCAATTCAGAATGTGATGTGTTACTATAAATTGTACCAAACTAGATGCATGTAATTGTAAATCCTTATTCAATAAAGTTGCAAAATAGCAACACTAAAAAATAAGACAGTAAAACCACCAAAGAAATGATGGTGTACCATGATCACACATTTCTGTCTGTGTACACTACTTAGTAGCTACATAAACCCTTTAAAACAGCCCAGAGCGAATGAATAACCAGTTTCTGAAGAGTCGTATCCTGTGTAAGGCCGACATGAGAAATTACTGAGCATCTGATGAGATCAGAAGACAAATGTGCGGACTTCTAAGGACCTAGTGCAAATGCATGCTTGAATAATTCAGTCTTTTTACTGTGCGTCAGACGCCATCGGGCCGGAGAAGGAGCTGTATTATGAGTAAGAGAGGAAGAAATAGGAAGGATGAGATGGTTGGGATGTGAGCCACTCCATTGTTGGGCGCGCCCGGTTTGGATCTGGACTTGGGGGACTGGATTGGGATAATGGTGTCCCGTGGTGGAATTTGTACATGGATTTCCTTTTTAGTGAGCACTGTAGGAAGAAAAATGAACAAAATGTGTAAGAATGAGGTGCAGATATTACATTTACACAAGATTTTCAATGCAGTGCAATAGAACCTTTTTTTCTTAATGTGAAAAATGTTTTACCAATATACAAGATTTTTGAGGGTGTAGTAATGCAAAAGAAGAACCATTTTGGGTTTGTAATGGAAAATTGTAACACCAGCCATGTGTTTCACACCTGAGTGACCCTGTTTTGCAAGTCTCAAATCACATCCTGTAGCTATCTGTGATATTATTTACATATTTTGTCTGTGTCTACATCTGGACTCCATATTTAGCACTTAGCTTAAACAATAGATAACATATAGCCAAGCAAGTTTACACCAGGCCCCAATAAAATTAGATGTTTCCTCTCCAGACTGTTCTGTATGAATGCTGACCTTTTTAGCAAATATTAAATGACAAAGATTGCAATGTAAAGGTTCTATGCTTCATGGAACCATCAATGCCAATAAATACATTTTATTTAAAAATACAATTCTATCTTTTTATGAATGTAATGTGAAGAACATTTTAATGACCTACACTTTTAAAAATAAAGTTTCAAAAGGGAGTTTTTACAAGGATGCAGTAGAAGAACCATCCAGGGTTCTCCCAAGAACCTTTGAATAAAGTCAAGTCAAGTCTGCTTTATTGACAATTCTTCCACATGTACAGTACATACAGAGAATTGAAATTGCGTTACTCTCAGAACCATGGTGCATACAGATAACACTAACAGTAGTTCTGTGGTTCTTGGTGCAGAAGCGGGAAGGGGGGTGAGGGGGGCAAGTTCAGTAGCGAGTTCAGCTTCCTGGCAGCCTGATGGATAAAGCTGTCCTTCAGTCTGCTGGTCCTGGCCTGGAGACTCAGCAGTCTCCTCCCTGATTGCAGCAGACTGAAGAAGCTGTAGGATGGGTGGGTGGGATCACCTGCAATGCAGAGGGCTTTGTGAGTGAGACGGGTTCCGTAAATGTCCTGGAGAGAGGGGAGAGAGACACCAATGATCTTCTCAGCTGCTCTCACTATGAAGGGTTGAAGGGTCTTCTGGCAGGACGCGTTGCAGGTGCCATACCACACAGTGATGCAGCTCGACAGGATGCTCTCGATGGTGCCTCTGTAGAAGGTGTACATGCTGGGGGGCGGGGCTCTGGCTCTTCTCAGTTTGCGGAGGAAGTAAAGATGCTGTTGTGATTTCTTGGCCAGTGCTGCAGTGTTGTCAGTCCGGGAGAGGTCCTCTGTGATGTGCACACCCAGGAACTTGGTGCTGCTCACTCTCTCCACAGTCGCACCATTGATGGTCTAAGGAACGTGCTGAGTGTGTGCTCTCCTGAGGTCAACAACAATCTCCTTCATCTTCTCCACGTTCAGAAAGAGATTGTTGTCACGGCACCACCCGGCCAGGCAGCTCACCTCGCTCCTGTAGATTGTCTCATCTTTGTTGCTAATGAGATCCACCACAGTTGTTTCATCCACAAACATAATGAAGAGGTTGGAGTTGTGTGATGGTGTGCAGTCGTGGGTAAGCAGAGTGAAGAGGAGGGGGCTCAGCACACATCCTTGGGGGCCCCCAGTGTTCAGTGTGATGGTGCTGGATGTGTTGCTGCCGATCCGTACTGCTTGAGGTCTTCCAGTCAGAAAATCCAACAGCCAGTTGTACAGTGAAGTGTTGTGCCCCAGCTGGCCCAGTTTGTGAATGAGCTGTTGAGGGATGATTGTGTTGAATGCTGAACTGAAGTCTATGAACAGCATTCTGATGTATAAGTCCTTTTTGTCTATATGTGTTAGTGCTGAGTGGAGGGCAGTTGCGATGGCATCATCGGTCGAGCGGTTTGACCAATATGCAAACTGGAATGGGTCCAGGGAGGGGGGAGGGCAGACTTGATATGGTGCATGACTAGCCGTTCTTTGTAAACTCCTCTGTGTGGTGTAAACAAAGTCTAAAATGTTATTACCTCATGTTGGAAAGTTAATGTGTTGGTGTATTTTTTTTTTATAAACGGTTAATAATAATAAAACAATATCTTAGTTTCAAGAACATTTTAATCTAACGAACCTTTTCCACTATAAGAATCTTTTGTGCAAAGGACAGATGTTCTTCATGGAACCATCAATGCCAATAGAGAACCTTTCTTTTTAAGAGTTTAAGGAATGTTCACTTAAAGATTCTTTGTGGAACCCAAAATTGTTCTCGATGAATTGATGGCATCACTGCGAAATTTAATCTTTAATTTAAAGAGTGTACAATTAAAAAAATAAATCCTTTGAAAACAGAAAGACCACTTCGGGAGCAAATTCAATGTGGTTACAGTGACAAATGCAGTTTGTGGAGCTACGCACACACAATAATGTTCTCGGATGAACATATGTGCATTGCACAGCAGATGAGCGAAGTCATATATCAGCACCAGGCTACAAGTCGAGAGCCGCCGTGCTCGCGAACAAACCAACAGACGGCAACACATTAACGTGTCAAAATGAAATGATGCATAGTGTCCATACAGACAGAAACGAATGACTTAACATGCAGATCTCTAGGCTCAAACAAACACATTCACGGTTTTATGTTTCCGAGGCATCCATTTACCTAATTCTGCAACAAATTTGACCCAGACGCAACAAGACAGGGTGAGACGAAAACAACAGTCACACCTCTTCCCAATGAAATCCAACCTGAGATTATCATACAATAGCCATTGTGCCATGTGTACAATACACAAAGCCTTCATTTATTCACAATCACAACGAGGAGATCTGTTGATGCCAATTAAAACGGTAAAAGGATCTTATTCGTATCAGACTGGAGAGCGAATGCCTGCGGGCTGGTGTCATTGACAGGAAAGATGTGTGGAATGATCACATACGCTGTATAATATCACACTAAATATGCTGCAGTCGTGTGAAATTGAGGATTCTTGCTGATGCAGAAAGTGAGAATGTTGGAGAAATCGACTTATTTAGCATATTGTTTTTTCACTTGCCTCTGGAAACAGCATGGGCCAGATGCTAAGGTGTTTTAGGCAATATGTTTGAATATAGCAAAAAAAAAAAAAAAAAAACTGTGTGAATTATTTTCTGATAATCAAACGCATCAACACGCATCTACACTTAAATCAACCAACACTGCATAACAGCAAAGTTATGATATAAATGAAAACACAAATTATGTATAAACATAAAATAATAGTATATAGTTGTACAGTAGCAGTGCTGATATTATGTTTTCATTTATTTGTTTAAATTATTTCAGAAATATATTTCATACGGTGGATTCATGGTGAAAATAAAATAGTAGTAGTAGTATTTTTTATTTAGTTTAATGAATTAATTATTTAATATTTAATAAATACATATAACTTGATTTATATCAGCAGGTCAGAAACCAGAGTCTTAAAGAGTTATCTCTAATGTGAAGAATTAAGCATAAAACATTTTCTATAATAAAAGTTCATCTTTTCATTAAGGATGCATTAAATTGATCAAATAAAGACATTTAAAATGATTCTTCTTTTGTGCATTAAAAAGTCCTGAAAAAAGTATCATGATTTCAAAAAAATAAATAAATCTTCCCATGCAGCACAACTGTTTTCAAGATTGACAGTATGTTATTTCACCACCAAATCGGCATTTTAGAATGATTTCTGAAGGATAATGTGACACTGAAGACTTGAGTAATAATGCTGAAAATTCAGCTTTTCCATAAATAACTTGAATAAATTACGTTTTAAAATACATATTCCAAAAGAAACCAGTAATTTTAAACTGTAATAGAAAATTCTCAATATTAGTTTTATTGGTGGTTCTTATTGGTGCCTGAATCAGCTGCAGTGTGGACCAGACATTATACTGAAAGTCAAAAATCTGACAGACATCTTTATAGCCATATCTCAGTTTTAAACTTTTATCAGACGGATATTAAATATGCAAATGGTTTCTGTGCTCATAGTTGTTAAATGCTAAAATGCGCCAGTGCCACAATTTGGCCACTCATTCATAAGACAAAGGCAAACAGTATAATTACGCCTCTGTAAAATGATTGCATTTTGATTCTTTCCCATGAACCTCTAGCTGTTGCAGGAACAAGCCTCCGCAGGTCACATGGCAACTCCCGAGACGGCAGAGATCTGAAACTAGACGGCGGAGACCGGTGGAACTGAACGCCTCACAGAACACAGCCAACAGACTGAATACATTATCATGACAGTGAAGTGTGCGCTGGGCTCGCTTTGGCCTAGTTTTGCCAACTTCCAGCTGAGAAACAATGACGAACGAGAGAAAAAAAAGAAAAGTATACAAGCCTTACAAGACATTTACATGTCCTTAACTTATTTTGCATTTCAAAAGACAGCTCCTTGGACTCTGCAACTTTTACGTAGATCAAGTTTATCTCAACAACTTCTCAGGTCTTTGGTAATGTTCCCATTTCATTGTTTCTAAACGTTCTCCGTCTAATTTTCCTTGGTAATGTAAATGTTGGAGAAATCATTGTGCAAACTTTATGAGAATGTTACTTTTGAATGTTCAACCATCAGTAACATTAAAAAATTAAATAAAAAACTTACGAATGTTCAACTAAAATGTTTTAAAAACATCACCAAAAAAACCTTCCATGCATTATGGATAGGCATAGTTTTTGTGGAACACAGATCATAACGTTTTGAGAATGCTATTAAAGACTAGGTCAATCTGAACCAACGTTCTGTTAACATTATTGTAAGAACGTTTTTCCCTGTGTTAAAGGGATAGATCATCCAAAAATGAAAATTCTAAATTCTGTCATTAATGACTCACCCTCATGTCATTCCAAAGGTAACAGAATTGTTGAACCGTTGATGTCACATGGACTATTTTAATGATGTCTTTGCTACCTTTCTGGGCCTCAAATGTGGTAGTTGCATTGCTGTCTATGGAGGGTAAGAAAGCTGGCAGATATCATTACACATATCTTAATTTATCTTCCGAAGATGAATAAAGGTCTTAAAGGTTTGGAACGAGGGTGAGTAATTAATGATAGAATTTTCATTTTTCGGTGAACTGTCCCTTTAAATCTTCAGACCAGCATGCTAACATACTACTCCATACTACATACTATCTCTATATAACTATATTGTGCAAATAGAGAATAACAAAATAAGAACTTTTGCGCATTGTGACTCTTTTTTCGGCACAGTCACATATGTAAGACTGCATTTCATATTTTCTTATATGATTTACTGCAGCGTACACTATAATTTAAGTCTTTATCCTGTCTTCATCCTCAAACTCTTGAATGGAAATATTTACCTATTCATTATATATACTGCACATATTATGTTTTCTAGGAAGATTACTGTTCCTCTTCCCCAGACATTGTATGAAGATGTTAAATCAAATCATCCTGAATAACTAATGACATCAACACAGTTTAATACCTTAAAATCATCTCTTTTTAACATCAAATACTGAACAGAGACTTTCATGAATTTTTCTGCATTCAGCGGTTTAATCACGAGTTTTCCTTGAAAGACATTATGTTTAAAAGCAGACAGGATGCTATTGTTAACTTGTCCACCCACAAAGTGAGTATAATTATGTGTGGTACTTGGCAGTCGCTAACACTCTTGATGTTTATGAGAACGAAGACAAAACATCGCCATTCATTCATTTAGTTTCGTTTTTTGGTGGGAGAAGCAGGTGTGGATATATAATACCTTCCCAGCAATGCCAGATGCACACTGAGTTTATTCAGCCAGACGCTAGAAATTCAGCTTTCTTCATAATCAAGGTGTCTAGAGAATAGAAAATATGGTCATATACTGAAGAGTGTTCAGAGCTGGGGTAGAAAAGCTAATACGGTTAATAAGTAAATAACGTTCAAATTGCTTGAATTCACTTGGCAGACATCTTGTAAACGCTCAGAGTTTATACCCAGGTAACAAATTTAGGTTATAAAAACGTTGTGGGATCATTGTTTGTGTTAAAAATGTTAGCGGTTAGCTGGGTATGCAAGTACTTGAATGGGGAAATACTAATACTAAAATCACCAATACTGTTGGTGAAGATGTTTTCACAGAATGTTTTTCAAATACAGAATAAAATATAGCAATAATATAATTACAAAAAAAAAAAAAAATACTATTTTTTTTAGGCTTTTTGAGTCCTGTAGCTACAGTAAAGCACTAGCATATTTTCCAGCCATAATCTGTAAGGCGGGAAACTAAGTATAGCAGCACTTATTATAACAATTAAAACAGTTATAACAATTAAAACAGAAGCCTGATCAAATACTGTCTGATCGCAGACACGGCCAACACCCGGTCAAAGAAACATTGTTTTTATTAAAGGGGTCGTTCATCCGGAAATGAAAATTCTGTCATTAATGACTCTCCCTCAAGTCGTTCCAAACCCGTAAAACCTTCGTTCAGCTTCGGAACACAAGTTAAGATATTTCTGATGCATTTCGAGATCTCTTTGACCCTACCATAGACAGCAAGGTTACTACCACGATCAAGGTCCAGAAAAATAGTAAATACATCAGTAAAATAGTCCACGTGACATCAGTAGTTCAACCGTAATTTTACAAAGCTACAAGAATACTTTTTGTGCGCAAAGAAAACAAAAATAACAACTTTGTTCTTACAACGATTCTTCTCCTCATCCAGTCTTGCGGCTTGCCTCCATTTTGGAGAGTACCACGATGCACTGCGTGCGCACACTTCCGCTTCATGTAAACAATGCATGCGCGCACTTTGGAAAATGGTGGCAATCCGTTCAAAGAGCTCTCAGAATGCATTAAAAAATATCTTCATTTGTTTTCCGATGATAAACGAAGGTCTTACGTATTTGGAACGACTTGAGGGTGAGTAATTAATGACAGGATTTTCATTTTTGGGTGAACTATCCCTTTAAGACGGGGGCTGAAGGTAAGCATACATCCTCTATCTGAAACAACGCCTGCAATATCTCCACAGCTGGAGGTGGAAACTGGCTTTTCCTTTGGGAGTCAATCTAATCTTCTTCCCTTCTTCCCCGTCTGTGTTGCTGGGGGAAGGGTGAGGAAAGGCAGTGGATCTTAAATTATGTTAGCATTAGCTGCACTGGCATCTAGTCCAAAAAAATCCTGTTTGTTGTTGTATTGAATATAAAAACAGGGATTTATTGAAAGAAGGCCGGCGCTGACAAACAGACGATGGCACATTCGCAGGAGATGAGGTCACCTTAATCAGAGTTTACCGTGCTGTCAGAACTTGCCCGCTACGATGTCTGATGCTGGGAAAATAATTGGGTAATTATGAACCCAGACATGCATGAATGCCAATGCATGAACATAAGTGTAGCCAGTCGTGTTTTTTTTTTAATCAACTTTTATCCTTTCAATTCATCCAGGACCTGTTTTTATTGTATAGATGTTAACATTGACACTGGCAAAAATGATAAATTGTTGCAATGTACCCAAACTCTTTTGATCTTTCTACTCAGTATGAAATTATAATCAACTTACAATCTCTTGTGAATGACGTATCAGTGCAAATTATTTTAAAATAATAATAATAATAAAAATGAAGTTTGTAATGCAATAACCTGCTCCACATGTTCCAGCTTGCTTTTGCACATGAATTTATCAATATAACTAATAATTATATTTAAAGAATACTGATCTTTTCATATTAATGATATTGTACTTGTATGTGTGTGTGTGTGTGTGTATTGATTGTATCGTGAAAAGTCAGTGATAAATTTCAGAATAGACATACGAGGGATTCATGATGTCAGGTGGAAAGGAAAGTCATTTATTTATTTATTCATTGATTCATTGTTCTTAATAAATATTTGTATTTATTATTTATTTTGATATGACAAATTCTGATTATAAACACACACACACACACACACACACACACACAAAGTGTCATTACAGTTCCATTAATATAGAAATATCAATAACCTTTAAAATCTCATTATTTATATATTGTATTATATAAACATTTTAAACGTAATATATAATGTTTTAAAATATAGTATAACTATTAAGACAATATGATATGAAATAAAAAGGATAATTAAAAACTGTTAAAAATAAAGAAATGAATGAATAACTAAAAACAGACAAAAAAACAAAACTTGCTTAAATATAAAAATAATTTTAACATTCTAAATCAAATACTGAATACTAAAAAGAACTTAATTATAAAAGTTGTAAAATTCTCATTAAGAAATATAAATAAATACATAAAATAACATTCTCTTGTACCTAATATGCAGATTTTCCATTATAATATAATATAAAAAATACAAATATATCATATATAACTGATATATAAAATAGAAATAAATAACACATTACTAAATTAATTAATAAATGAAATAAATAAAATGACTTTCCTTTTCACCTGACATCATGAATGTCGATTCTGACATTCATTACTGGCTTTTCACAACTCAATCAATAACCAATAGATAAAATGAAATCCCGCTTGCATTTTTTTAAAACTCATATTACGGAAACAAATGCGAAAAATCACATACTGTCTTACTAAAAATGAAAATCATTTGCATAAAAGACAAATTCGGGTCACATACACCCCTCCACCCACCCTCTGGTATTGTTTGACCTTCACTAGAGGTTTGAGGTTGGGGGTGTAAAGGTATCTCTCGCAGTCCTTCTTGAATCAGTAATGAGTCCTTCATTACCCAAACCACGGTTCCCAAGGGACGCATGCGGCAGCAGACCCAACACACACCCGCTTGAGCGCAACAGCAACCCAAACCGCTGCAGAAAGCAAACACACACACACACACACTCTCTTTTGTAATTCATCCGTGCACATTAACAGCATTAATTGATATATTAAGCTGGAGTGATCTTCTTCACTGAGCTCTTGAGTTGGCAGATTGAGTAATGAGCATTCGCTCACTCTCAACAACAGCCATTCAATAGCGCCAGTGCAGATGACATTAATTAATCAAAGCAAAGCTGGAGAGATTGGAGGTCGGTCTGGTGGCCAGCACAATCCCAGACCTTCATTTTGGCTTTGAACCTTTTATTTCTGCATGACTCGGACTGTTAAGCAACGTACAGTATGCTTATCAAAAGGACGGTCCTACTGGAGAAACCCGGGCTTGTGTTTTGCTCAAGGACGTGATGGGGACATTTCATGGATCCTCATTGCAAGGATCAAGCCTACAACATCTCGGTTATCGTCCTAAACTTTCAACCCTACACCTGTGATCTGCCATTGGCAGTAATGTATAGTAATGTGATCTATGCATTAGAATATTACACACACACTGCTATATTACATATATTTATATATGTACTGTATATGTAAACATAATTTTTTATGAAAATAAAAAATAATATTGTGACGCACTCACACACACACACATGTATTATAGAAAATATCATATAACATATATTAAATCTCATTTAAATATAGTAGTTATTATTTCTATAATATGTCATTAAAATAATACTTGCAATTACTTAAAATAATATATCATTAAAAAATATATACAATTTCTAAAACATGTTTTATTATATTATTTTCAAATAAACATAAATTTGACATCCTGAATCATTTTACTTATGCTGATTCTGCATTATAAGTAATATTATTTGTATCTTATGTACATTAAATATATAAACTGATTATAATATATAATAGAAATAACTTGATTTTGAATGAATGAATGAATTGATAGACAGATGGATAGACAAACGGATTTGTCTGATCATAGAAAAAAGAAGAAAGAAAGTAAGAAAGAAAGAAAACAGATAATCGACACATACAGATAGATAAAACGATAGACAGGTCAGACAGACAGACAGACGAAACTGGGAAGTTATAGTTTCAAAAAAGCTTCATCAAAACCGTTTTTTCCAACTTTTGTTTTCTAATGCTTTGACTATCAGGTAGTCCAAGCTGTAAGCACACACACTGCAGATATAAGGACACAAACAGTAAACACCCACACACACACACACACTGGTGTGACAAGATTTCATTTCATTTGGCTGGAGGTTACAGCCTCAGCAAGTGCTTATCAGACTCCGGTTCCCTAATCAACTGGATGGAGTTACATTTTAAATACCACATCCCCCTCACACACTGCAGAGTCAGAGGTCTACTGACGGACAGAAAAGGACAACATCGGAACAAAAGAGGAATAAATCAAGAAAACAGACAACACGCTACACTCCCATCTAAAACCATTTTAAACATCATTTGCAATTTTTATAAAAATGTAATAAAAAAAAAATCATTCATTATATTACAATACTACATATAATATATAATTATATTTATATATACATTCTAAATGTATGCATAAAGAATGCAAAAAATCTAATTTGTTTATAAATATGTTGTAATCAAAAATCTGTATTATTAAAATGATTAATAACACACAGATAATAGCATAGTAGTACGCAGAATGGACACAAAGCTTCAGGAGCTCAAACCAGCTCCTGGTCTGTTACGGAGGCAGGCAGAAGGGGAAGGGCGTCTCCGAGCAGAGGATTGAGGAGGCCATCACCCTGCCTCATCACACACAGCCATGACCGCACAGGCTGAGAGGTCACTTTACTAGAAGTGTTCCTTCAGGGAACCAGGGTTAACCGAGACAATTTGTTTAGAAATGGATTATACATAATGAGTCAAATGTTTATCAAATCTAATCATAATTGAATATCATTTAAAAATATATATGTGAATTATTATATTAAATAATAAATCTCTCTCTTTTATATTATGCATGCAACCTTAAAGGAACACTCCACTTAAAAAAAAAATAGGCTAATTTTCCAACTCCCCTAGAGTTAAACAGTTGTGTTTTACCGTTTTTGAATCCATTCAGCCGATCTCTGGGTCTGGCGGTAGCACTTTTAGCTTAGCTTAGCATAGATCACTGAATCTTATTAGACCGTTAGCATCTCACTCAAAAATGACGGAAGAGTTGCCGTATTTTTAAAACTTGACCCTTAAGTAGTTATATTGTGTACTTAGACAGACGGAAAATTAAAGTTGCGATTTTCTAGACTGATATGGCTAGGAACTATACTTTTCAGTTTCCGTCAGTACACAATGTAACTACAGAAGAGTCTAGTTTTAAATAGGAAATATATCGAAACTCTTCGGTCATTCTTGAGCGAGATGCTAACGGTCTAATAAGATTCAATGATCTATGCTAAGCTAAGCTAAAAGTGCTACCACCAAACCCAGAGATCGGCTGAATGGATTCAAAAACGGTAAAACTCAACTGTTTAACTCTAGGGAAGTTGGAAAATGAGCCTATATATATATATATTTTTTTTTTTAAGTGGAGTGTTGCTTTAATGATCTCATAAACAGTAAATGAGACATGACATTAAATATTTGTCATTTTTTTAAACTACATTTCTTATATCGCAAATAATTATTTTTTCATAATTATTATTCTTACTTTTTTTAAAGTACTATTTTAAAGGTCATTATGCATCAGCTACCCACATGCTTGTGACATGAGGTCATGAGGTTTGAGTCTGGCCTGCAACATGGCAAATAATGGATTCAAATACAAAGCCCACCTTGACTCCAAATAAAATAATTTTGAGTGTAAGAAGGGATATGGTTGAGGAAAACAGGCCTTGAGTTTAAACACGACAGTTTCCATCCTCACCGAGCTCTATTAGCATTATTGACGCAGACAGCGACTGCAAACGTCTCGGATCTGAACCTCTGGGGTTCTGCAGGAAGCGATCAATAAGGAATTTTATGGATCTCAAAAGAGGTGCATGCAAAGAAAGGAATCCCATCCCACGTTCAGAAGCGCACATGGAAGCAGACCTCTGCTTTTGTCTCTTTTCATCCGAGGCCTAGGTGAAACTGCAGCAATGCTTATTTGTGTGTGTCGCAGTCACGGGCAATTACATCGAGGATCGCTTGACGTAAACAAACAATGCGATCCGCACATCTTGTGTCGATGTGCTTATCTCAGCATCATTGGACAGAGACATGGAGCATGAAGAGAAAGACGACAGAGAGGCGGAGCGCTGGGGATCATAGTGCTCTGGTCTCCGTTAATGAACCGTTTCCTGCCAAATGAATAATTGATTGATTGTGACCAGCTCTGTGGTTGCTGTAGGGGAAACTATACCTCCGTGACCCCGGATGAGACGCGCTGTCTTTCAGCAATCCAGTTTTTCATCAACTCAAGGGATTTGAGGGATTTATAACGGCAGAGGCAGGAATTCATTTTGGTGGGCATTTGGCGTTGAAAAACAAAAAACTAATTGTTAGGCTACCTGAAGAGGTAACCATAACTTTTCTCAATTTGTTATCATCTCTAATTCATCCTCAGTAGCTCTTGTTGAAATATGGTCATCGTGGATGATGGGGGAAAGACAATTGTCAAATGGCTTCTTCATTTCAGTATGAAATCGAAAGACGTTCAAGGGAATTGGTGTGGGATCAGTCATTCTTCGTTTTGGTGTTTCTACAACTCTTTAAATAGACTTTTATGTTGCATAAAACAATTTAAAATAAAAACACTTAATACAAATATCATAAAAATGGTCAATTACAATAAATGCATAAATGCAATTAAATCAATTCAATTAAATCAACCAAAATACAACACCCACTAAAAATGTGTAAAGAAAACCAAGATGACATAATATATTTATTGCAGATACATTTTTATTTGTGTGCCATTTCTAATTAAGCTGTTTTTCTTTTTCCAAACAGTGCTAATAAAAGTGTACATTTTATTTATTTATTTGTGTTTACTGAATTAAAAAAAGATATAACAATATATAATTTGAGATGTGATAGAAATAACGCCATATTGGGTAAAAATTTGAATAAATAAGTAAATAAATAATTGTGTGCATATATATATATATATATATATATATATATATATATATATTTATATATATATATATATATACATATATATATATATATATATATATATATATATATATATATATATATATATATATATATACTTACAATATTTGCGTATAATAGGTCTAAAATATGTTTGTATGCATATATATATATATATATATAGTGTGTGAGACTATTTTCTACTACTTCAGAAACCAAAAGTGCCCATAGTTGATGAAATACATTTAATCAAGGGCTGGGAATGATTTTACAGAATAATGTCACAGGAGCATAGTCTCAGCCGACTGAATCAGCACAAAGCTAGAAATTTTAAAGCAGGGATGCAATTTGGAAATGTATCTGAGGGCAATGGACAAAGATGTATGACCTTATAGAAGCAGCGGTGAGGCCGGACTCCTGAGCAACAGACTAAAAGAACAGCGGGCGCTCTTTGAAAAATGGTGCAATAACTCGCTACACACAATTCTTTTCATCTATTATAAGGTGAAATCCATTATTTAGTCCAGTCCCTGAGTGAATCCAGCATGCTAGTGGAGCGGAGCACAGATCTACCATGAACACCACAGAAGAGCTTTCTTACTTGTTATAAGGCCTTTGTTTTCATTGCTAAAATATAATATAAATTAATACAAAAAAGATAGTATATTTACTTTGTGTGGAAGTAAACCTTTGTAAGATAACACTGGGTTTCAGAGAACAGATTTAGAACTTGGAACGTTTTTGCTGGGAAATCTTTATATAAAATGAATGCACTTTTGTTTAAAAGATCTTTCTTTCTTTCTTTCTTTCTTTCTTTCTTTCTTTCTTTCTTTCTTTCTTTCTTTCTTTCTTTCTTTCTTTCTTTCTTTCTTTCTTTCAGACACCTTTCCATTGAGCTTTGATTTATATTTACATACTGGGAAATTGTTATTGTTTGCTTGTTTTTAAGATAAAACACATTCAATTTTGCTTTAAAATTAAATTAAATTAAATTAAAAACATTTACAGTTATTGTTATTATTTTTTACCATGAATCTTAAGCAAATTTGTTTTGATTGAGGTCTTAAACAAGAAGAAAAAAAAACACACTGGGAAATTGTTTTTGTACGTTTGATTGTTTGTTTGTTATCAACATAAACCTTTTACTTTGATTTATGCTTAAAACCAGAAAGAAAACAAGTTTATTTTCTTATATATATATATATATATATATATATATATATATACAATAAACTTAATTTAAATTGACTTTGATTTATACTTAAAACAAATTACAATTGCAAATTAATTAAAACCGCCCTTTGAGGATTATTATTATTAAAGTTATTGCAAGTTGCATTGATTGATTTAAATAAGGAATTGGATATCTGGGCACACAAGAGCTGCAACAGATCATGTGAAGGGAACAATATCGGTCCGAATGGCCGTGTTGTGATCAGCAGTGTAAATAACAAGAAGCGACTGACCTCCTAAAACAAACAGGAGACACAGTAAATGGCTCTGGGTTTCTAAGCAACATTGGACTGATGTCTCTCCTGGGAGCTCTGGATCAAGTAAACACAGAGAACAGTTGTCTTTGAGCCGCGGTGCAGGGGATGAATGAACTCACCTGTCTGGTCTTCACTGCGGCCCGATCCTTGACAGCCGTCTTCATCATCACACTCACTGCTGCCTTCTGCTGCGTCGCCGCTGCTGGTCTCCACGTCCTCACGGCCATCTGTTCCCAAACCCATCTCCTCCCACATCTCCTGCAACAAAACATCCATCACAACACGTTTACTTCTGTGAGAGCCTGAATAAGAGGAACATTTAATACATTTAATAACTATTAAAAAATTATGTCAAATATTGCAAATATAAATGTTCATAAAACTATATGGGCCCTATTTTAACGATCTGAAACGCAAGTGTCAAAGCGCGAAGCGCAAGTAAGTTTGTGGGCGGGTCTCGGCGCTGTTGCTATTTTCCCGGCGGGATAAATGGCTCTTGCGCCCGGCGCAAATCTAAAATGGGTTGGTCTGAAGTAGCTTCATTATTCATAGGTGTGGTTTGGGCGTAACGTGAAATAAACCAATCAGAGCGTCATCCAACATTCCCTTTAAAAGCAGGTGCGCAAGTTCCATTATGGATTGCTATTATTATGGCGTATTTACCAGGCGCACGCCAGGAGCGGTTCACAGCCGAGGAGACTGATGTTCTTGTAAGAGCAGTGAAAGACAGAGAAGTTGTGTTATATGGGGATGGGAGAAACCCACCCAAAATAGCGTCGGTTAAACAGGCGTGGGAGGAAATAGCCACAATTGTTTCATCGATTTTTTTTCCTGGTTCTTGACGGACAAACCAATTTGTCAGATGTCCTTATATACATATATGACCTCAAACAGGTCTGACCCTTAATTACTACAATTAGCCTGAATAATTTGTAAGCTAGATTTATGCCTATTTTTTCACATCTTCGTGGCACACCACAATGATTTCCGTCATCTCGTGTTAATATTTTTTTAGTGTAACAATTTATGATTTGCAAAAATAACTGTTGCATCTGTGTAGATTACATGAGCAAAGTGTATGCGCGTTGTGCACGCTATACATTATGGTCAAGCATGCGCCCTTAAAAAAGCAGAATGAACAACGCGCAACGCGCCACTGACTTTAGACTAGTTTTTTCTGGTCAGTGGCGCAATTGTTTAATGGAACAGCAAAATAGCACCAGGGATTGTTTGCGCCGGAACACGCCTACTTTTTTGCGCTGAACCGCCCAGGGAGCGCAAGTTCATTCACTAGTTTAGCGACGTGCTTCTGTGGAGGGAAAAGTGCGCTTTGCGCGGGTGCAAAATAGGAATGACACATGCGTCGGTGTACAAAGTCAATTGCGCTGGGTGCAAGATAGGGCCCAAAATGTCTGTCCATCCATCCATCTTACCCTCCGTCCGTCTACCCATATTTCCTTCCTTCCTTCCATCCATCCATCCATCTGTCTCTCTGTCTTTGTTTCCTTCCATCCATCCATCCCTCCCTCTGTTCTTTCTTTCCTTCCTTCCTTCCATCCATCCCTCTGCCATCCATCCATCCATCCATCCATCTCTCTGCCTGTCTATCTGTCTGTCTGTTTTTCTTTCTTTCTTTCCATCCACCCATCCCTCCCTCCCTCTGTTCTTTCTTTCTTTCCATCAATCCATCCATCCCTCTGCCTTCCATCCATCCATCCATCCCTCCCTCTGTTCTTTCCTTCCTTCCATACCTCTGTTCTTTCTTTCTTTCCTTCCATCCATCCATCCATCCCTCTGCCTTCAATCCATCCATCCATCCATCCATCCCTTTGTCATTCTTTCTTCCTTTTATCCATTTATCCATCCCTCAGTCCCTCCCTCCCTCCCTCTGTCCTTTCTTTCCTTTTTTCTTTCTTTCTTTCTTTCTTTCTTTCTTTCTTTCCATCGTCTGTTCTTTTTTCTTTTTTCTTTCTCTTTCTTTCTTTCTTTCTTTCTTTCCTTCCTTTCTTCCTTCATCCATCCCTCTGTTCTTTCTTTCTTTCCATCCATCCCTCCCTCTCTGTTCTTTCTTTCTTTCCTTCTTCCTTTCATCCATCCCTCTGCCTTCCATCCATCCATCTCTCTGCCTGTCTATCTGTCTGTCTGTTTTTTCTCTTTCCTTCCATCATCTACCCATCCACCCCCCCTCCCTCTGTTCTTTCTTTCTTTCTTTGCCCTCCATCCACCCCTCCCTGTTCTTTCTTTCTTTCTTTCCCCTCCATCCATCCATCCCTCTGCCTTCCATCCATCCATCCATCCATCTGTTCTTTCTTTCTTTTCTTCAATCCATCCATCCATCCCTCCCTCCCTTCGTCCTTCTTTCTTTCTTCCATCCATTTATCCCTAAATACCTCCCTCCCTCCCTCCGTCTGTCCTTTCTTTCTTTCCATCGTCCTTTCTTTTTTCTTTCTCTTTCTTTCTTTCTTCCTTGCTTCCTTCCTTCCTTTCTTCCATCCATCCATCTATCTCTCTGCCTGTCCTTCTCTCTCTTTCTTTTTTTCCTTCCTTCCTATCTTACTTCCTTCCTTTCATCCATCCATCCATTCATCTCTCTGCCCGTCTATCCATCCAGCCATCCCTCAATCCCTCCCTCCCTCTGTCCTTTCTTTCTTTCTTTCTTTTTTCTTTATTTCTCTTTCTTTCTTTCTTTCTTTCTTTCTTTTTCTTTCATTCATTCATCATCCATCTATCTCTCTGTCCATCTATCAATCCCTCCCTCCCTCCCTCCTTTCTTTCTCTCTCTCTTTCTTTCTTTTTTCTTTCTATTTATCTATCGTTCTCTTTCTCTATCTGTCTGTCTCTGTCTGTCTGTCTATTAATAGTCGTTAACTGCTAGTTTTATGTAATGTTTAGAATAACTATAATCAGAAGAAACACCATAATAATCCCATACTTTTTTTCTAGTAAGGACCAACCTGATACAAGCTACAGTTGTTGCAGAATGACAACAACGACAGCTTGTTCTCACATTCACTGTAAAGCTGTAGTGGTGGAATCTGACTGAAACGACTCCCTCTGAAGTGAATAAATGAGTGGAGATCACCCATCACGTCCAAATAGCCCCATGTGTTCCAACAAAGGCTTCCAGGCAAGAAGTCAAGGCTCCCAACAGCAGCATTCCAGCGCTCTAAACATGGATCCACTCAAGTGCAAATTCCATTTTCACAGCGAGAGAATATTAAACACGTGCAGTTGCGGGGCATTTCAGAACGGTTTAGAAAAACAGCTCTGGGAATCGCAGAAGTGCATAATTCATAACATCTTAACTGAGTTAGTTTCTGACTCCCGCATTGGTTCTGATTTTATACTCTGTCTCACTCTCCATCCCTCTGCCTTCCATCCATCCATCCATCCATCTCTCAACCCCCCTCCCTGCCTCTGTCCTTTCTTTCTTTCTTTCTTTCTTTCTTTCTTTTGAACATAGAGAACTGCAAAACTACTTCATGGAAGTTGTGGCACAATCAAAGCCAATCAGAACATCACTGATGATTAATATTCCATTGAGCAAGCTTTTGGTCCAATAAGATTTCACTGTGGGTGTGGCAACCAAATGTGATGAGACAAAAAAAACTAGACAGAAGACAGAAGCTAAAGAACAAAAAAAAAATCGAACTTCTTGGTTGTACGCTAACAATTTTTATTGTATTTATGACAATTTGATACTATTTTTTATTGACATTTTTTAAACACAACAGTAGAAATTAAATAGTCCATAAAAGGCACTGTATTATTATAATGTACAGCAATATTAGTATATATATATATATATTGTAGAATAAGTCAAGGTACTACATTTATGGAATTATTAAATTTGATTTAAAAAAACACCATCTCAGTTCATTCACTCTAGTTTAATATATGGTAAGAAAATATGACAAGAACTCATCAACATCGTCAGAACACATTCATCTTGTTAATGTCCGATAACTTGATAGGAAGTTACAGTATGTAATGTATTAGTTTGAGTAGCTGTCAGCTGTTAAATGTATGTGTTTTAAATGTATGTTATTTTTTGGTCCCAAATTTGGTTTCACTGGTATTCCTCTGTATCAAGAATTTTTGGGTGTAATATGTCACAGTTTACCTTATTTTGCTATGCTCACATCCATAAATTAACTATACTGATATCAATAAGATATCAAAAATGATATCTGGTGTATGAATAATTTTTGGTTTGACTGTTAATGATATATAATGCATAAAAACTAACACACACACACACACACACAAATGCAGATTTACATGTAAGAAAAAGATTTAATTGGAGCACGCTTTGAATTCAATTCCCTTGCATTCTGCTTCTACCTGACGGAGGAACGCAGCCCAATTAAATTCCACAGTGACTTTGTGGAAAAACGTCCCCCAGGGGACTGTTAATTAACCGCTGTATAATGAATTATGCCACGCGTCATGCGAACACCATGGCAACAACAGAGAGAACACACTGTTCTCTTCCAGCGCGCCCACCCCCTTCTATTTAGATAAAATAGCGACATACTTATTATTGCTTTCTTTTTCCCCTGCCTTGTTCATTAATCAATTTAGCTGCACATTAATTTTTTAATTGTTTTGTTTGTGATAAGAGAAGACACAATTAAAGAAAGACCTCTCGTCCTCCACGCTGAGTCGTGAGCCAATATTGTTAGTGTTAAATTCACATGGTTCTATTAAAATACCTCACTTTACTTCACTTTAATTCTACTACCTAGATAAAGACGAAAAAAATTGACGAAAAAATGCATTTGAAACCTATTCTACTGAGTTTAATGAGAAAATAACTTGAGTTTTGTTACTTCTGCTGTAACACTGGATTGTGAAAAGTGGGCGTTCCATTTATTTTCTCCACCCCCTTTCTTAAGCCACACCCCTAAAAGCCCTCTCGGCTAACTAAACTGATTGACAGGCACAAGGTGCTTCTGATTGGTTAAAACAAACCTGTTCTGGGATTCTATAGAGTTAGAATATTGAAAAGAATAAAAAGTGACATTTCCCACGGTTGATATCATGATTTCATATCAAATGTAATTTCTCTACACTCCAGAGAACACCCACTTCTTATGCAATCAACTGCAGTGCAGAACAGGGCGCATACTAAAATCTTTAAGCGATAGATCAAACGTAGCGTCTGAACCAGCATGTGCATTAATATTCAGAGCTCTCCATGGTCTGTCTTCATTACATCTCCAAAAAGATTGCTTTTCTGCAGCAGGATTTTCGGAGTCATTTGGGAAACAAATTCCCTTATTTCTGTGGCAGTTTTAAGACCCCATTCATGTAAACGGATCGATAGGATGCGTTGGGGGTCTTTGTTGCCAAACCACATCTCCTTGACAACAGGCTCATCAACTGGACTGAGATACACCTCTAATGGTCAAAGGAAAGCGATACCGAGGCACGTTTGGCAGGGGGCAGAAAAACAGACCAATAACTTATCCAGATGCATGACACATCCAAACAATATTGCAAAAGAATTACAGCTTCTGCCTCTTAAAGTGACAATTCTAATCAAATTATCATTCAGTGTTATTTTAATATTATCTACATACTGTTATATTACTGCTCTATTTTTTAAATGAGCTTTTATTTATATATTTTTGGTTTGGGTCACACTTTATTTTAAGGTTAAATTTTCGCTATTAAACCATTAACTACAACTTTTGCCTCGATAAACTCCTAATTTGCTGCTTATTAATAGTTAATAAGGTAATTGTTAAGTTTAGGTTTTCGGCAGGATTAGGGATGTATAATATGGTCATGCAGAATATATGCTACTATATATAAGTACTAATAAATTGCCAATATCTTAATAGTATGCATGTTAATAAGCAACTAGCTAATAGTTAGAATTGGTCGCTATACTAAACTGCTACCGCAGTTTCATTAAAAAAATATATATATTTAGTAATTTTGTTGTGTTTTAGTAATTTTTTTTTTAAATGTAGCTTTATTTTTTTTTATTTTAGTACTTCAACTTCCGTTTTTTCTCTAATATTTATATTTGTTCTACATCTACATTTAATTTTATTTGAAAAAAAAAACATTTGTGAATAAAGGCTTTTACTCTTTCACAATATTTTCGAGTGCCTTGGATTGATGAGTTTTTGATAATATTTTTGTGCATGTTCGGCAAGAGTCGGATCAAACAGATGAATCGCTCATTCTACAAATTCAAAAGTTTAAAATCTGCTTTTATTTACTCACTCTTGTATCGTTCAAAATTTGTATGCTGATTATTTTTAATTGGAATTTAGATTTTTAATATTTGTATTTTTTCAATTGAAATTCTTAATATATTATGGAATTATTTTCTGAAATTTAAGCAATTATTTACTAATTTACTTACTATAACAGATCCACACATTTCACATTCCTTTAAAGATCATAACAAATGGCACATTTTATGTGTCGTTTAAGGTTTGACGTCTTTGACGCCAAAACGCGATTGATTTTAATGTTGGTTTCGTAAGCAAATGTAACAAGCAATGTCAAAATTACACACAATGGAGAATGTGTGTAATTTCACACAAGACATGTCGACTACTATTATAGTGCTTTTACAGTGGTTTTTAGACTATTTTGGCACTTCATGTGAACTATCCAGAACAATTACTGAACAACATGGACTTGGATGTCTTCAGATTGCATTGAAATTTGATGTGCGCATCCACTTGCATGTGATATATTGGTTAGTGTTTGTCTGTTGATGTATGTTTACATTAGATAGCGGGTTATGAAAGCATTCATACTCATTAGCATCCCTCCCTGACACTTCTCGGCTTTATAGAGTTGCGTAAGTCAAGCCTAGGGTTTTCTTCATCCGCCATTTTCGCGGGGAGGCCTCATAAATTACTTAGCTTTATGCAAAAGAGTATTACATCATACTGTCCGCTCAAAGCTGAAGGATGCACAGAAGAAAAAAATAATGACGACCTTTGATGTAAACTCAACCATGAGATGCATAAATCTTCCCTGTAGCGCAAGATGACTCACTCTTGGGACACGGCATTGCAATATTAATTTCTCAATAAGCCTTGATCAGAGACCGACTGGGACTTAGACTTTGGTTTTTCCGTGAAAAGCACTGGAGGTCATCAGATTGAAGATTTCACTCAGCTCTGAAGGTGTAAAGTGACACTTAAGATGCCAGGTTGTCATAAAATCCTGTCATACTTTCTGTACTATTCAGTTTGTAACACATGTCCTTGCTTTGGTAGACACTTTATATGGGCCACATATAAAAGACTTCTGAAAAGGGCCTGTAATTGGTAACAACATGGTGTACACTGCAAAAATCCTTGTCTTAAGAAGAATGTTTGTAAAAATCTTCCAGTTAAAATATGTAAAGATCCTTAGAACAAGATTAATTTACTTTAGAGGCAATGCTGCATAAAAAATTAAGACTTGTTTTCATAAAATGAATCTTTAATACAAGTATGTCTTGTCTTACTTAACTGAAACTTAACTTTAGAAAGCAAAAATACACATAATTGAAGACCCGACCCATAAAAATGTTTTTTTTTTTTTTAATAAATGTATCTTGTTTCAAAGATTTTGAGGTGTTTTTATTTAAAAACAAGAATTTTTTTAAAATAAAAACGTACAAAATAAAAACGTATGTAATTGTTTGCAGTGTACTGAAGGGGGTGATAGAGTTCAAAAGTCTTTGCATGAAACTGGATTTAGAAAAGTTGCTAAAAACATTAGCATTTAGGCTAACTGACTAAGCAAGATTCTCCATCATGACAACAATTTGTCTGAAAAACAGAAAACAGTTAATGCTAATACCCACTATAGGTATTATGCGGAAACGCATAAAATGCATTATGAACAAACACAACTGCAGCAAAAATAATGTATGTGTACTTAAAAGCACTCTGCATTCATATACTGAATTCAAAATAGCATGCTAGTATAATACTTTTAATGCCATATATTCCTTATGTATCTCCGCCCCTTTTTCCACACCGCACTCTTTGTCTTCGGACGTCTGTTAGGTTTACACGGCGTGAAAGCAAGGTCGTACGAAGTTATTAATAAATCGCTCATTTAAAATAAATCTTCCCGACATTTGTTACAACATTCACTTCAAACATTACAATGCTCATGATAACTTTTGGTAACTGTACCATAAATAAATCCACTTCACCAGCTAATTACTCTTCAATAGTAGCTACACTTGTTTCTCTGATGCACACGGTCTACAGCAAGAGAAGTATGCTTGTGTGTTTAAGTAAATTTTCCAACCCCCCAGCAAGAGTTCCAAGGTTATGTATTACTATTAGTTGTATACCAATGACGTATTTTGCCTGTCAGTTTTTACGCAGCATAGGTTAATTAAATACCAGACAGCAACTAAAAACTCCCGCAGGTCATTGTGAGAGCAAAAAACCTCCAAGACCTCACCAGGGTCTTGAAGACCTAAGGGAATTATGAGTATAATTTCACAACCAGTTCAAAGTGACCTTCTCCTCAACCCCTGACACAAATCTACTGTACTTTCCCAGCGTTCTTGCCTGCCAGTGATGCAAGTCCTCACAGCAAAGCAATGTGGCTAGGGCTGGGTTGGGTTTGGACATAATGTGGAACCAAAACGTCTGGTTTTAATGGAGCAATGAAAGACGTTACAAAATGTCTTTCAGAGGGCCAAATGAGCTGCCCTCTGTACCCTCCCAAACACAGCTGCAGTAGCGACAGACTTTGCCATCATGCCAAGGAGGTCTTTAACACTCCCGCTGAGGATGCTCGGTCTGATCTTGCTGCAGATTGATCACAGAGCAAACCCTGGACTAATGACACCGTCTCACCACTCTTGACATGTGTGCTGGCATCGAGTTGGACTATTTTTGTTTGGTGGGCAAGCTTGAAAATAGCGCTTCTGGCAGTTCTTAATGTCTTCCTTTTTGGCTCACAAAGCAAACATTCAGGGAAAGTTTTATATAAAGAAACACACATGAGCCATAGCTGTACTTTTTTTTTTTTTTTTTTTTTTACTGTTTCTCAGATTGTTCAATATGTCTCTGGTTAAAAGATGAAACAGACCATTAAAGGTCTCAGGATATAAGGTACACCTTAGTAAACTCAAGTCATAACCAGGGTTTGAAATGAACAACTGCCAACCCGCCAAATGTGGGTAAAAATCAGCTGTGGCGGGCAACGCTGTTAAATTACTTGCCAATTTTGCGAGTTACTTTTCGAAAGTTATGTTCACACATTCATTTCTTGGGGAAGTTCATGCAAGCTAAATCTGCGCAGGTTTAGCACAAATACTGAACTCGTGAGACATGATGACATTGAGTAGTAGTCTATAGGCTATTGAAAAAAACAAACAAAACACCTACAGAGTGCACGCATAAGTGACTACACTAACTTATTAGTGCGCCTACGCGTTTAGATTTAGTTCTTTAACTCACACGGCATGATTTAGTTTATTAATATGTATTAAAAATGATCAAATAATTCAAGATAAGGGGGCAGAAAATGTATATATTTATATAATTGAATATAGTTAATATCATACGAAGAGTGACGTTTAAAAAAATCAGCATGGTAACAAATGAGATACTGATTTTATACAAGAGTTCAATAAACTATAAGCTATACTATAACTATAAGGGGTGCACATAATTTTTTTAAGCATGGTTCTCATAAGAGAACCTGTAGATTTGGTTTGGTCCTCACACTGCATATAGCATGACCCATTAAATATAACTATAAAAAATTAATGAATAATAGTTATAATATTATTGCCCTTTATTCATTTAGTTTTTTTTATTTTATAAAATAATAGTAAATAAACTAAATATTAGTGTGTGAAAATATTATTAAAAATAAAAGGCAGTCCTAGTATTAAATACAAATACATTTATTTTATAGTAAAATTAAAAATAAAATGCTAATATTTACTACTACTTTCTTTGTTTGCCTCTTTAAAAAGAATCGCTTCATGGATTCCCCAATTTTAAGTCGCTTTGGATAAAAGCATCTAAAAATAAATAAAAAAAAGCGTTTTCATCATACTCAAACTTAAAATCAGCAGGCTTTTATTTTGGCATGTTGCCGACAAGTAAATATACGCGCTTCCGGATTTAGCGCTGCTGCTGATTAAAGAGCGTCAGTGTACGAATGTGACAGTTTTGCATTGTGCTTTGAAAACGGCATGGCATAGCCTAGATTTATGCTTTCAGGTTGAAAATAAAACTTATATAGTATAGTTTGTGATCTAAAATGGTAATTGTGTATTAACAGCTGTCAACCATGTCGGTACGCAAATGCGCAGTCAGAACATATTTATATAATGCATTTTTTTATTTTGGTCACACATGCGGACCTGTGGACCACTTATGTGCACCCCTGACTATAAGGTAATATCAAGAGACACTTTACATTTTAGACACCATATTGGCTGTTTTTACTCAATTTTGCAATAAACAAAAAAACAATACATCATTCCAAACACAGCCACAGAAATGTTTTGCGTCTCTAAACAACATGACAGTGTTTTGTTCCTGAATGAATCAACCATTTAAATGATTCGGTTCAATCGCAATTAAGATCTTATTTAACATTCACCATAAGCAGTGCTTGAAGTGAAAAAAAGAAGTGCCGGTACTCACTAGCATATTTTGGGACCTACCTGGTTGAAGTGCTCTAGCTTTTCCTTCACGTTGACCAGGATTGGATCCACACTTCTGATCTTTATCTCTGGGTTGTGTTTCTGGGCTTTCAGTCCATTCCCCACCACGTGACCTGTATAACTGCAGCAGAAACAGAGCAAGAGATAAGTTACCCATACAGAAATCAAGCACTCTTTGGTCTGATGATAATGATCTCCCAATTTGAAGGCCTGGAGTCCAAAAAATGCAGGCAACGCTCAAGGCTTGTCTATAAGAAACAGGCTCAAGGATTGATCGGATTTTCAGACAGGCGTTTCACCCACATAAATGATTCATTATGAAGCCTGCGGTGAAGCCTGAAGACATAACTACAGTATGCTGCAAATGTAGGTATTGACCCTGTGCCCTTTTATTAGAGCCGTTAATGGAGGCCAATGGAGGGCGTCCTTCAAAAAAGGCCAAGTTGGTGTAAACAAGGCAAGCAACCCAAGATGCTGACCTACTAAACAGTATTCGAGAAGGCACAACAGATTCAGACAGGTTGGCAATAAAATCATTTAATGGATCCATGACAGTGGTGCTATTCAGTGAAGGATGTTGATGAGGAAACAAACTTCACTCCTCAGGGGGAAATCTCAACGTTGGTTGCCACTGTTAGGGTGCCATGTTCAGCAGCCTATACGATCAATGGGTCAAGCTCAGGCAGGGCAGATAGGTTAAGACTTTGATTAAGCACAAAGTGTGAACTTTAAATACAGATATGACTGGGTGGAAGAGTGGATAGATTACAAACATGCAGAGCTGCAGGGATTTAATCGACTGTAATGAGCAAAAATAGAACTGAAGTAAATGGACAATAACATAATACTGTTGGATGGCTTTACAAAACTTGCAATGATAATTTACACTACAGAATGTTATGTGGTTGTTAGGTGGTTACTTTCCGGTGTCCTGACATTTTATCCTACCAGTCAGATTTTCCTAACGGGGTTTACTGCGCATGTGCACATTAATATTGCATCCTTTTTTCATGCTAAACAAGGATATTTAATGTTTCTGCATTATTGTAAGGGTACGTTTAGGTTTGGGGTAGGTGTAGACTTTAATAAAAACGCAATCTAATTGGTAGAAAAGAATATTTATTGTTGGTTTCCTGTAGCTATATCCCTTCTAGCTACAACCGCGAATATAACACATAATTACCGTATTTGCAGTAGTGTAAGGGTAGGATTGTGGTAGGTGTAGATGTTAATAAACCATAACTTTACAGTAGCATTTTTCGTTGTTGAATTGAACTACCCACTGTTTTAGTGGGAGATAGGAAAATCTGACAGCGTAGGACAAATCGACAGAACACCGGCCCAAATCAAATGATCCCGATATTATAGCCAACAATTAAACGGTCCAAAGTTTGCATAAACTTAATATGACATGTATCATATCTAGAATATTGCTATGTGGTTTCTAGGGTGTTGCTAGGTGCTTACTTTCTGGTCAAAGTGAAAAATAAATACCGTATTTTCCGGACTATAAGTCACACTTTTTTTCATAATTTGGCTGTTCTTGCGACTTATAGTCAGGTGCGACTTATTTATAAAAATTAATTTGACATGAACCAAGAGAAATTAACCAAGAGAAAACATGACCGTCTACAGCCACGAGAGGGCGGTCTATGCTATGCTATCTATATATGTTTTTTTTTCCTCGTCATGACGTATTTTTGGACTGATGCGACGTATAATCAGGTGCGACTTATAGTCCGAAAAATACGGTAAATAAAATAAAATAAAAATTTAGGCCCAAATTAAAAGGTCCAAAGTTAACATAAAACGTAATATGATGTCATACTTAGAATGTTGCCATGTGGTTTCTAGGATGTTGCTAGGTGGTTATTTTTGGAACACACTTTTAAAGCCCACGATTAAAATTTCCAAAATGCTCAATGTCACATGATATGACACACACACACACACATATGTATAGATACATACATATATTACATTATTTTTTTAAAATGTAAATTTAATAACATGAAATTATTCTTCATGACATGACAAAATATTGACTAAATATACTATCATCAAGGGACACTTTTTTTTTTGTAAATTAACTCTGGCAACACCTTTTTTAACTGTCGCAAATGATGTCACAAATCCATATTATGAAAAATTAACGTCACACATACATCAATTTATGCAAAACCCTTTTTTTAGCCATTGCTAGATTATCACACAGAAGCTATTTCCAGCACCAGCGTCCTTGAGACAGACAGGAAGACAGACAGTCAGACAGATGGATCAAAGGGTTAACAGTGGGGGGCATATAAAGCGCAGCGGGAGGGCAGAATAATGCAGCCGTGTGCTTGTGCATCAATAAATGAATGCTTGTGGGAGAACTGGCCCGCTGTTTTCACCACAGCTAATCTAAGTGAATAAATAATGACCCCAGACACCTCATGCTGCATCCGAACACACGGCTCACTTTGCAAGGTGGAAGCACTTTGTCAGGAACAAACGTGAGACAGACTTGTTTGTTGGTTTGTGCTTTTAGCTGTCATTTGTAAATGCATTTGGACGGCAGGTACGATGGAGATGAGATATGCGAGTATTCACTACATGAGAGGAGTGGATTATGTGGCTTATTTAAAAGAAGAATGAGCTGTCTGTGGATACTGTCATTTTCACTGGCTCATTCTTTCTTTGGTGAGCCAAATCTGCTTCATATGCGCATAATTAAAGAAGAAACAATCTGCTCGACGTGTTTCAATAAACATACATCAAACCTTAAAACTGATCATCACGCATAGACATTTTTACGGAAATTTGCTATAGCATGACTCGAGCATGCTCGTCTTCTATATTTCTCTGCAGAGGAGTATGAATATTTCCATGACACACTTAATTTTGAGCATATTGCATTTTTCATGAGACATCACAAGTCTATCAGTGGCTTCAAATATCCATTCTGATAAGCTATTGGTTGAAATTAAAAGCGCCCCTATTGAAAGTCTTAATAAATGTTTCTGGTTTTGGTACAGTCAGTATTGAATGAATTAAATGAACTAAATTAATTAGATCCCGTGTTGCTAGCGCTATTCTAGGTGGATGCTCAGGTGTTCTGATTCTGATTGCTAGGACATTTCTAGGTGATTGTGTACTGGGCCAAGTCAAGTCTTGACTCAAGAAACTCCTTAAAAAAGATAATCATCAACGACAACAACAACTACATCCCTGTCTTGGTACAGTCAGTACTGATTAAAACAAATTAAATGTAAGGTTGCTAGAACGTTGCTAGTGTTTTAAGAGGTTGGGTTCCTAGTTTCTAGACTATCAACATATTATTATTATTTTTTATTTGCCAGACAAAAAAATGTAATAAAGAATAATAATAATAATTTAAATATTATCTTTATTTACTCACCCTCATGTCGTTCCAAACCTGTATTATTTTCAGTGAAATCTGAGAGCTTTCTGTCCCTCCATAGACAGTAACAGGATTACCATGTTATGAGTGGTTATGAAAAAAAAAATGAATGAAACACATTTGTCTGTTCACTCAAAGCGCTTGAGATACAGGGTCTCTTCTGCGGCTTGGTATGCTTTCAACTAATTTTTTTTTAAAGTCTTGAGCAAGACTGTACGACATTCACATTACATTATTTGACAGATTTTTACATAGAAAGGGCGACAGCACATCGCATTAAAGGAAATGATCATTCATGTTTTCATAACCACTGGCCAAATTAAAAAAAATAAACTAAAATGAAATCATCTTTGAGAGCAAGGGGGGCCCTATTTGCAGCTTGCATATTTTGCGTATAGGGAGGATCAGCTCTGGTCTTATGGGTTTGGAACAACCAGAGGGCTAGTAATTAATGGGTGAACTGTCCCTTTAAGAAATACATGCAACTTTAGTTTAAACAAGTAGAAACAGTTTTAGCACTAATAATCTCTAGACGAAAATAGTGCAGACACTGGTCAAGACTGAAACTTTCTATAGATACTCCAGTGAGCTTAAGCACAAGTAAGAGCAACTGTTCATTCAAATCGCCTCAGCAAGCGCAGCTAATATTAGCATAGCCTACCACGTTTCTCCCACACACAAACCAATCAAATACCAACAAAATCAAATCCTGTTTTTCCTAAAAAGAGTTCATACATAAAAGAGAGACCACAACAAACAAGTCACCTCATAAAGTACTTTGATTATGACACAGACAAACTGCTTCAAATACGCTACAAAGAACATCAGACTCTCCAAACAGATGTGTTAGCGAGAACATGGGTCGTACTGTTCAGAGCGGTGGGCTTGTCACTGCACTCACCCCCATTTCTCACAATAATTAGCGGCTCAATAAATCCAAACCAGAAAAAGTCAGAGAAAAATATTTACCCAGCTCAAGACCAAAGAGTTTGGAGTTCCCCTTTGACTAAACGCTGCTTATTTTCCCATAGAAACCACACACACATCCCCCTGTGAGGAGCAAAGCTCCAATTAAATTCATCTGCTATATTGGATTAGCTCATTTGTTTGCTCAGAAAGGTTATGAAACTCGGCACCTAATGAGTTAGCAATATCCGTTCTTCATGAGCTATGCATTAGAGGTTTCTTCAATCTTTAGAACAGCTTTTCCACAAGTTATTGCCTTTAGCAATGACACACAGCCTAAACGGATGCCATACGCTTATATTTCAACAGTCCTTTTCTATAGAATACACAACTTTGGTGTAGAACATCTGAGTAAGCTATGCTTCCTGTCTTACGTCAGCATGAATTCAGCAGTGTGCCTTCTCATGTGTGTAATAACCGGGCGTAAGACCTTCTGGTTGCTAGTTTTCCATCCTATTTATTGTCTGTGGTCTATGAAGTTGGGAAGGGCCCATGCTAATGTAGGACAGCTGTATCATATCTAGTCAGCTTTGAACTGCACAAAGCTAACAGCGCCGTTCTGTGTTAAAGCAGCCGTTTGGAATTGAGTAGTTCAATAATAAGTTGTAATACAAGCACTGGATATCGTATATGCAGTTACAGTATCCATTACAGGTTTTCAGGTCAATCAGCCACTAATAATACAGCAAATACTAGCATTATGTGGCACTTGTATGCTATACATCAAAAAGTACTTAGACAGCACTAAGGCCAATCTATGAAATAGAGTCTAGGTAGAAAATTCACTAAGTTTACATATGGCCTCACTGGGGAATTTACTAAATAGTTACGCAATCGTATCTCTATGTTTCGATCCGCTTACCAACCGCAGTCCTGTTCAAGCAGGAGCTGAATGTACTAAAATTGCACTGTGGTGTTTTGAAGTCATTTTCATTATTATGATAGCAAAACACCTACTTCAGGTTTATTATACCAAACAATGTGTGTATTAGCATTAGCATTACTATCAAGCAGAGGTGTCAATAGATCTACAGTGAAGCTAAACTGAACATGCTACACAGAACGGTCATTTCATATAAAAAAGTACAAAAGTGAGTGAAAATTAGACAAAGTACTATGAAATCCAATTCTTAATTTGTCAAATGTAACCTTTAGCTATGTTTTCCGTCTCAAACCAATGCTTAGAAACAAATCCTTTTGGAAAAGCAGCAATTGCCAGAATTGCGTGGTTTTTAATGGTCTAGTTTAACGTTTTTTTTTTACTATATTCAGTCACTTCTCGGCTGGAAAATCCATTTTATGATAGTAGCTGAGTTTCGAACATGGTAAACTATCTTAGATTACCAAGAAACCAACTAACAGCTGTTCATACTATCTTATGGTGGTCAGGATTTTTGAAACTTTGGTTTTTTGAATTAGCAAATGAGAAGTTTGAATCAGTCAGTGACATACTTGGAGTAACCTGCTTAGATTGAATACAAGCAAGTTACCATGTTCCAAAACACAGCCTCAAGCTTAAAGCCAATCGTACAGCTAAACACTAGCTTTACCAGACTAAACCACCTAAAACCACTATTGGACGTACCATATTCTCTTAAATACCAAAAAAGGTGTTATGATGAGTTTATGTTAAATGAAAACACAATCTAATAGAGCTGAAATTGAGGACACTGCCAGTCTAAGACCACAGAGGAAAGGAAAACTAAGCAGGTCACAACACTGAGAACGAGGCTGGAGCGTTTCATGACGATTGAGTGAGTGAGTGAGTCAGCAGTGGCCTCACTTGTCCAATCTGTTCACCATTTTATGTGAGTTAAAGTTCAACAGTGGTGTCGGTAATGGATAAAATGAGAGAGAAAAAGAGAGAAGCTAAGAACAACCCAAAATACCAAAAGGACTTTGACCATGGGTGGCAGTCGCCTAAAATGAAAACAAAAACAAACAGTTTCCACAGTAACCTCACACATCCAGTCGCTTGGAGTCTGGCTGACACCAAGTTATAAGTCATGCTAACATTTCCTTGGTTAACTCCACCATCCTACGAAACATCCATTCATCCACTGCACTGTGCAGTGGGAGGTGAACCACAACTCCAGCTAAGCATTTTCTTAAATGATCTTGTTCGCTCAATTTGAAATGTTACATAGCCGTCCAAATGGACCTGAAAATTCCAAGCCAAAAATGCATGTTTTGGACTGAACTCAGTGTGAGAGCTTAGCCATCTTGTGAACATGTTTTCCTCAATGTGTTTCTTTGACCCCACTGTTCATTATGGCCAAGTGGGAGAATATTTTTAGATGGCTTATATATTAGTTTCATGCAATCATTTGTGGAGATTTTTGCCTCATGGTTGAAACATGGTCGAATGTAATGTTCAAACAATTAACTAAGAATTATTCTTTTTGTCCAAAAGGGGGCAGTGTTGACTTATTTGAAGAGGTTGTGCTCACAAGAAGATATGCTATACCCAGAATAGCATGCTAATATGCTAATTTCACCATTTCTGCATGGCATAGCATATATACTTGCAAATTATCTGCATACTACATCAAGCCTTGCAGTGTACAACAGAGAACTCCATAATGCACTGCACTTAACTTGGCTTTCCATTTCCTGTGCTACAGATGAACTGTATTATCAGCTGTGATGTCTCTTTCTGATTTTATCAGACTGTTAAATGTTAAGACATAACTAATAAAGTGTACTACTTATCAAAACATTTATTGTTGAGTAATGTGTTCAGCATGCCAGTATTATTGAGTTCACAGAAAGCTAATGCTACTACTATTTTGAATGTTAGCACTGTCATGCTGTTTGCATGCTCTGTCTCATATTTGTAAAACAGAAGGCAGTATTTAGTGTATACTGAGCAGTATGCTAGTATTTAGTTTCAATAGTCTTTGTACCAACAAATGGAGAGTGTGACCATTAGCATAGAGAAAACGAACTAATCTGCTTGCTAATCGGTTTTTTGTTGAATTTCTGTATTAGAAAATACATAACTCGTTTTTATAATGTTGAACTCAGTTACTCTGTCTGAAAGATAAAGATTAGTGCTCACCAAAATGACATGTGGCAAAAATGTAGCATTACCTGAATGTAAAGTTTATATTTTGTATTGGACCTATTTGCCACCAAACGATGACATTTAGGGAACCACTAAATCTTTATCTTTCAGACAAATCAATTCACTTTGACATAATAAAAACTTGTCGCATCTTAATACAGAGATATGACTGAGATATGAGAGATACACCCCCCCCCCCCCAAAGAAAGAAGAAGATTAGCAAGCTAGTCGGTTTGCTCCATGGTGACAGTGGCTTGTCTCCAGGACTACCCAATGTTTGGGCCTCCAGTATGGAAGGTGCCAGCATTGCGTTGTTGCCGTAGTGTGGACGGCGATGGAGTAATTTGTCCAGGGGGTGAATGGGGAGTGGGAACTCTAACCTCTGAGCCAAAGCTGAACAGCAAATGAGGCCAGAAAAGGGATATATCTAGAATCACAAAACTTTGTCTGTTCAAGCAAAGCAATTGTGTTTTTTTTGTGTTGCAGAAGTCAAAAGAGAACAAGTCTAAATTAACATATGCCGATAGCAAAACTGTCTATCAGCAAATGTTTATTTTTCAGGGAATCTCATTTGTGTCACAATAGAGCTCCAGAACTTTCCGAATAAAGCTTCCGTCCGGATGAGGACTGGAGAAAATCCATGATAATCCATGATAACCAACACTCCTCTTGGCCATTTTATGAACTTCATGACCTCACAGAGTAAATAGAGACCTTTCTGGAGCAATATCTGATTTGACTGCCTTCGATTACAATCATTTTGGGTGGGAAAACAGAAACTTTCTCATATCTTCAGTCTTCAGACAAATCTTTATATTATATATTAGTGTTGGGGGGTTGTCATATCTCTGTATTAAGATGAAACGTTAAGATTAAGATGTTTTTATTATGTCGAAGTGAATTGATTTGTCTGAAAGATAAAGATTTAGTGGTTCCCTAAATGTCATCGTTTAGTGGCAAATAGGTCCAATACAAAATATAAACTTTACATTCAGGTAATGCTACATTTTTGTCACATGCCATTTTGGTGACCACTAATCTTTATCTTTCAGACAAAGTAACATTATAAAGTTCAACATTATAAAAACGAGTTATGTATTTTCTAATACAGAAATTAAACAAAAACAGATTAGCATTATATTATATATTAGTGTTGTTAGTGTATATATATATATATATATATATATATATATATATATATATATATATATATATATATACACACACACACACACACACACACACACACACTGAACAAAATTATAAATGCAACAGTTTTTTTGCCCCCATTTTTCATGAGATGAACTCCAAGATCTAAGTCTTTTTCTACAGTATGTACACAAAAGGCCTATTTCTCTCAAATATTGTTCACAAATCTGTCTAAATCTGTGTTAGTGAGCACTTCTTGCCGAAAATAATCCATCCACCTCTCAGGTGTAGCATATCAAGATACTGATTAGACAGCATGATTATTGCACAGGTGTGCCTTTGGCTGGCCACAATAAAGAGACCAGTTTTATCACACAGCACAATGCCACAGAGGGAGCATGCAACTGGCTCGGTCACTGAAGGAATGTCCACCAGAGCTCTTGCCCGTGAAATTAATGTTCATTTCTCTACCATAAGCAGACTCCAAAAGCGTTTCAGAGAATTTGGCATTACCTCCAACCGGCCTCACAACCGCAGACCCCGTGTAACCACACCAGCCCAGGACCTCCAAATACAGCATCTTCACGTCCAAGATAACCTGAGAACAGCCACCCAGACAGCTGCTGCAACAATCAGTTTGCATAACTAAAGAATTTGTTCACAAACTGTCAGAAACCATCTCAGTGAAGCTCATCTGCATGCTCGTCGTCCTCATCGGGGTCTCAACCTGACTGCAGTTCGTCATTGTAACTGACTTCAGTGGGCAAATGCTCACATTCGATGGCATCTGGCAATTTGGAGAGGTGTTCTCTTCACGGATGAATCACTGTACAGGGCAGACAGCATGTTTTGCATTGTGTGGGTGAGCGGTTTGCTGATGTCAATGTTGTGGATCGAGTGGCCCATGGGGGTGGTGGGGTTATGGTATGGACAGGCGTATGTTATCCTGAGGCCCGTTGCAGCATGGTAACGCTCGACCCCATGTTGCAAGGATCTGTAAACAATTCCTGGAAGCTGAAAACATCCCAGTTCTTGCATGGCCAGCATACTCACTAGACATGTCACCCATTGAGCATGTTTGAGATTCTCTAAATCGGTGAATACGACAGTGTGTTCCAGTTCCTGCCAATATCCAGCTACTTTGCACAGTCATTGAAGAGGAGTGGACCAACATCCACAGGCCACTATCAACAACCTGATCAACTCTATGTGAAGGAGATGTGTTGCACTGCGTGAGGCAAATGGTGGTCACACCAGATACTGATTAATATCTGGTTTTGGGACGCGGTAACACACGGCCCTTGCAAAATATATTGCTTTGGAGATCTATCACTCCTGCCGCTCAGAAAAGTTCATGCAATCATGCTGCTTGTAACTGAAGTTCTGCACTCTGGCGTGGTTAGTGCTCACACAAGCCCAACTGAACCACGCTCTGGCCCACCTCCTCCAACTGAGCCAGGGCTGGCTAAACAAACCACGCCTGAGCTTGGCACAGAGTGATCACACTAGTCAAACAAACCAGGCTTTGGGGGTCAAACATGCTTGGGCACGGTTGCGATTGTCTAGTGTGAGTACACCCTTTTTCCACATCCCCCACACACACACACACACACACACACGAGTCTCTACCCGCCCGCATTGTTGGGTCCCGTGATAGTGCTGGTCGGAAGGTGCCTGTTCTAATTTCAAGATCGAGGCTTTTGACTCTGAGCATAACTTGTTTTTCTATAACAAAGTATTTAAAAAAAATATTTTCTATAAAAACGTTAATGCCCCGCAGTGACAAATAGTTTTCATTTTATATTTAATTTGATTACATTAATGTTTAAGTTGAGATTTACAAGAACTATTTTAACTGATAATATGTAAAAGGAAGACTGCTGTAAAAAAAGCTCATTATTTGATTCAAGTATTTGCAAACCAAATGTTATTGCACATACAGCAGTAATTTCAATTGAAAAACGTGCACAATACACTACTTTTGAATTCATTATTGAATTTTGTGCATATCAGTGCAATTCATTGCAGAAAAATCATGCAATGAAACGCGATTAAAAATTGTCATCTTTGCCAAGCACTAATAAATTTACATAAGTAATATGAATTGCTGATTTACAACCTAAAACTGCTGTCAAATCAATTAATATTATGTGCTTTTTTATGTATTAAAATAAAATGAGTGCCATGTCATTGACCTATATTAATCCTTGTATTAACATGCAAATTTGAGATCAAGCCCACTTCTGACAAGACATCTTACCTCTCTACCACATCTTCTCCACTCCAGCAGGTGTTTTCATCCATCACGACCTCCCCCTCGCACAGCATCTCCGGCAGGGTGGAGAAGAATGATTTGTACCGCTGGATGTAGCCCATAAACTCCCTGCAGGAAGTTCAGGCTTTCAGGAAATTATCAAAAACCATCAAACCAGGCCTAATTATACAGTACAACCTGTTTTGCCCCATTCATCACCCTTCTCTAATCTAACATGCCCAAACACTGATAGACACAAGCGGCGGATTGACCTCCCGTAGTTGTTTGTGATTATTATAAATGCTGACAGCGTTTTTCCTTGCTCGCACACGTTTATTTGATGTGGGATTCATTCATTAGAACATTCTTAGGCTGACAGTCAAAATCTATTTATGACAAAATAATTAGAGATCATTTTTCTTTTAAAACACTTGGAAACCTGGAGGCTGATTTGCTACTGCTTACTTTGAAATCTTTTTCAGGCTTCTGGGTTTGTCGTTTTTGGAGGGTTTCAGAGGCAGAGACCTGGGGTCATCGACAAGTGCAGATTTGAGAGGAAAGAAAACAGAAGAAAGAAAGCAGGGAAGTTACTATATACAATCTGAAACATCTGATTAATAAGGGTTTTTTTATTTCTTAAAGGGTCAAAATATGTTTGACAATTATATGCAGTGGATGTCATTTTCTCACCTTCTTTTTAGTGTTATGTGCTCATGTTGGTTGCCTGTATTAGGAAGTGCTGTAGGACTGGAGGACGTGACTGAGGTTTGGAGTTCACTGGTTGGGTTTACTGAAGGAGTCAAACTTCTTGAGGTGGGACTGACTGGAGTGGACGAAACCGGTTCGGTCAAGGAACCACAAACTTTACCCACCTGAAAGAGATATGAAGAATGATTATGTGTTTGAAAAAGTATGTAAGAGAGGAAAAAAAAGGTGAACGGCAGAATTTAGGCCTTTGTGAATTCAAAGAGATTACTCCATCTAGTGGCCACTAATAAATGGCACAATCTCAGTCTATTAATATTTACAAAATTATTGATTTCTAGTTGGAACAAAACTGCACAATAAGTTCAAACTTTTTGGATACTGAATCATTATACATGAACATTTTTGTATACATAAAATGTGTATTTCATTTTATTTAGCCTCTCATCAATCATAGCCCGTTTTGCCGTAGTTGACATATATTAGCTATATTCCAGAAATTAGAAAACGGAATAAGGACTTAAAAAATTATAATTGTGAGCATGTGTAAATGTGTTTGTATTTGTATATCTTCTACAAAACTTTATTTATCTAAGGATTAGCCGAACTCTCATTCCCCTGCTCTGGCCCCTCGCTAGCTGCATTGCATTTTGGGAAGGGGCCGGCCGGTTCAGGGGAGCCGTCTTTGTCCAGAGGTGAATTTGCATGCAGGACATCAGGCTGATTGGGACCAGACAACACCCAAACAACTCAAGCAGCACCAAGATAGCGCCAGACCACATGCAGCGTGAGGGACTGGAGAGGCCGCATAGTCCTCCATGTCAGTGTCAGTGCTGGGTGGCACATATAGACATCATATAAACAATGAAGATATCACAAGTTATTCCTCAGAATATTATTGTTTTTACAAATTAGCAAACATAATAACAACTCTGATTTTATTTGTAGTGTACAGACCTCAAATGCTAATATGTTAGTGCAAATGCTTCTTGGTATGAATTATATCCTTAACACTGAATAAGGAGCACTTTTGTGATATTAGCATAAACGATAGGGTCTGTGGTCAAAATAAATAAAATGTATTTTTGGTAATTCATCCATAACTTGGCAGAAGCTAACCAAGCTAAATGCTAATTTGGGTTCTTATCCTCAAAAACCGTGAACAGATCTACGAAAGGCAGGTAAATATAAACAGGCGATGATATACATGGGTTGTGCAGCTTCTAATAATAGCATAAAACAAATCCAAGTTTATTTTTTTAACTTTGCTTCTATGTTGCCACTTGATGTCCAGTGTAAGTTCTTTGTCCCAAAGCGGCAGAATCATAACTTCATTGATCAGTCTACAGGTCAATTCCATTAGGGTTGTATCTAAAAACTTTATTAGCGCACTTAAGCCTGGGTCCAGACCAGGTAACGTGAGCCTGAAGTCATTCCAGCCTGGCATTAGTGAGTGAGCAACATTTGATCCGGTGATGCAGTGTTTAAGAGGGGTCAAACTCTCACAAGCAGCCTTCATTGTAGAGCAGTAAGCTTGGGGTTGGAGTTTATGGGGGCTGCGGTTGGTGGCTTACTGTAAGTAATAATATCTCCCATTCTGACTGGCAAGTCTATGCTCTTTGAGAGAGATTTGTGGGAATGGGTCTCAAACTTGACCAACCAATATAGAGCTGTCATCACCAGGACATGATGGGTGCAAAGCCGAGCTGTCACAAAACCACTGACCCCTGTGGCCCCTTTAGCCATGATTCCAGTAAAAGAATCAAGTGAGAGAGACCGACAGACAGTCGTCCTATGTCGTGCACACAGACTGTGGCGTTGATGGTATGAATAGCCTCAGGGTGGGCGGCTGGGTATTCACTTACCGACAGCCATAGTCACACTGTCATGACCAACACATTTTTTTTTACAGTACGTGTCACATTACCACATAATCACGCTCCTAATCATTGAGCTAATAATAAACCCCTTGCAGATGTAATAATTCCAAGGCTTCATAACATCAATGAGAATAGCCCAAGTATTTTTAGGAAAAATCTCATTTATAAGAATCATCAGTTTAAGATTTACAGTAAGTACATGCAAGAAAAGCAGTTGAGCAAAACTGCAGCCTTGCAACTGCTCAGCCTGAATGGGCCAGACATTTGATATGCACCAATCACTGAACATGCTGCTGCAAGTGCATGCACGCTAGACCTGATTAGTCCAGCATATGGTGCACCTCCTTTGTGGGAAAAAAATAAACGTATTCTATGAATCAGAGAAGCGTGACTCACCACGGCGCTGAGATGTGGTCCATGGAGTTGTGCAGTAAGGATGGCATCATTAATTCTTTCCCGAATGCGTAGAAGTGCCAGTTCCACTTCGTATCCCCCTGATAGTGCCCCGCTCAGCCCTTCCAGCAATGCTACATATCGTCTCCATGGCCCATCCAACTCGGCTAGGCCTGCCAGGCAACCCCGCATCACATTTAGACACAGGCCTCCGCAAGGCCGGATCAGGGTCAATCCACGGCAGTGCGGACAGAACAGCATCCGCACCAGTGCACGTCCACATTGGCGCGCCATTCCTACTGATTCGGTGGCATTGAGAACCTCAGAACCCATCGCCAGTGCCCGACTGAGGGCATGACCAGCCACTAGTGCCCTGGACAGTCCCTGAGCAAGTTCTTGCGGGTGAGGGCCAAAGGGGTTGACGTCATGTCGAGTGGCACGTAGGCACTCACTTCCTTCGGAGGACCAGATAGAAACATCTGAACCCAAGCCAGGATTGACCAAGTGCTGGTACACCAATGGGAAGAGTTTGTCGTAGAAACTGTGGACTGAGTGTTCTACAGAGGTGTTGGCATCACCACGGAGGTAGAGTTCAAGGTCAGAGAAGAGGGTAGACACCAGGGGTTTAGCATCTTGAGAGATCGTCCCGTAGGTGCTGTCGAAGAGCGAGTAGGTATGATTTAGATTGAAGGAGAGCAGGGAATGGAAGGTATCTGCAGGAAGAGGAAGTAAAAGAAAGATTCTGGACTGAACAAGCACTTAAAATGATGTCCCTAAACAGCATTGCCAACCTACATACATAAACATTCGTAACATCAGAGGACTTATTTTGTTTGACATTCATGAGAGGGTCAAACATACTGGTCCGTCATGGCTGCCTTGTCTAGCATTGCTTACAACTTTTTCAATCTTACAATCTCTCTTTCCATTGGACTAATGGGAGCTGACAACACTTAATCCATTGATCTTTTGGGCTGGTGCTATTGAGCTGAAGGTTAGTTTGGAGATATGTGACACATGCGACTAGCTTATTACCAATTTTAGTAGTCAGAGCGACATCTTATACTACACTATGCCTCCGGGTTGCAAATGGAAGTTGAGGATCATAAACAATTGCACCGTATGCATTATTTACAATGGCATATTAACTTTTGTGTGACATGTGACAGATGGGTGCTTAAGTGACAGCTGGTAGAACCCTTCAAAGTCTAGTTTGCTTTAATGTCATCTCATTCATAACGACCAAAGCATTCCAGCTCCATCTTGTTTCTCTGTGAATGACTGGCATGCAAACAGCAAGCCGAAAGTTATGATTACTTTTATTGATGGGGGGACAAAAGAACACCTGTTTAGCGCACAGTACTAATAGACACCCATAAGAATCTTTCTATAACAAGCCTTTGAGGTTTTGCAAGAAAAATGGCAGAGATTCCGAAATGTTGCGTCAGTGTTCTTGCTACTGGCTTTCACATTTCTCTATGGCTCTCCAGGCATCCTGTAATTCCAACAATATGCGAGTAACCTTTTCAGGTCAGGAGCTATATCTTGATCCCTTCACCCTTCAGTCGGGATGGGTGGCTTGTATGAATGATTAGCAAGAGTTTCAGGTGGGTGGTACTGGAAACATGTTTAAGCACTTTGAACCTACAGTACAGTAAATCTATATTTAAAAATGGTTCAAATCAAATACTTGTAGCAGTAGATGCCTAATCATTCAGACTAGGTAGTATCTAGGCAACTACATCCAAACACCTCAGTATCATGTGACATGGCAGGGGATTATGCCTAGATCATTTAATGGGGTACTTCTTATATGATTATGGGCCTTAAAGGCATGTGAGGGGAGGTAAAGCAGATCGCAGGGTCATCAAGGGTGCCCGGGATCCACCACAACTGACCTCTCACCTCTAAGAGAGCAGGATGCTCAAGAAAATAGACAGAAGGGTCAACTTGGATGACCATACTCCTGATCACTCTATTAAAGGGGTCATATGATGTGATTTAATTTTGTCAATTTTCTTTGAAGTGTCATAAGCTCTTGGTGCATAAAGAAGATCTGTAAAATATCTGTAAGATATTCTTTATAAAAGTGAAGACTTGTCCACGCCCTCTTAAAACGCCTCGTTTAGACACACCACCACATCTACGTCACAAAGTGGGAAGATTTGCATAACACCACCCAATGTTGACGCAAAGAAAGAAGGCATAACTTTTATTCTTGCTGTAGTATTGTTGTTGCCGCCATGTTGTGGAGATGCTGTGTTTGTTTGTTTGGCCTTCCAAAAGAGGATGATATCTGTTTCTACATGCCTAGAGGTGATCCGTGGTGGTTGCTGAGGAATACATCAACTTTGTGCTGTGGATAACGAAGCAGAGTCCTGCCTGGGGTCATCAAGTGTGTCGTTCGTCGAATCTGCAGGCCACCGCTCACTCAAACCTGCAGTGTGACGCTGTGTGAAGCAGTTTATGGAGTCTGTTTCCTGAACCTGCAGACTATCCTACGTCTTTGCTCAAAGGCTGTTTCTATAAAGTGAGGAAGGTTCCAACTTTGCAAGGACAGTCGGCGCTTCTGACTCACAGCTGTAAGTACATTTATATTTAAAGATTTTGATGACTCAAACGAGTTTTGAGGAGTGTAGAGTAGCGCTTGTTGTTGTCTTTCTCCAATCAAAATACAGATATTGTTTATGTATTAATAATAATAATATTATTCCTTACATTTTATAGCGCTTTTTCTGGCACTCAAAGTGCTTTACATTGACAGGGGGTATCTCCTCATCCACCACGTTTAAGAAGCGCGATACGCAACGCAATGCGTAAAAAGACAGTATATGTCATTATAATCTGTAATTATGTCCCCACTGGATGCAACAAATGCCTTTTCTGGTCGTCCTGGGAGACGGCATCACAATATGTTAAGGGCGTAACATTTCCGTCACACCTTGAGGTATTCAGCCAATCACAACACACTGGATAGCAGCTGGCCAATCAGAGCACACCTTGCTTTTCATAATGATTAGCTTTGTAAAAATCTGTGTTTCAGAAAAGCGGGACATAGAGGAGCAACAATAATGTACAGTATGTGGAAAATAAATGTTTTTTTTTTTATTATTTTTTTACTTATACACATAAACACATTTTATTTCATCAATACACAACATAATGTTCTTTTTAGCAACGTCATATGAACTCTTTGAACTTTTTGATGTGGGTCTTACTTTAAAAAAGATTAGTGTCAGCAATAACTCCAATCACTACATGTCCAGGACTGAATTTAATCAAGAGAAGACAGTACACTTTAGTATTTTATAGCTAGTATTTTTAGTACCTTTTTAGGTTGGAG